>NW_010135903.1:0-72586 GCF_000699245.1 Pterocles gutturalis | reverse complement strand
TACCTTGGTAGGCATGTTGGCTTGTTGGCAATACAGGACAGTTCTGAAAGTAGGAATGGATAGGGGGTTTTTAGTCATACAGGTTCTAAGTATTCTTAATCAGCATTTTTATTAACACCTACTTTATTATGTTGCCTGACTAAAGTTTTTGTAAGAGTGTCTTTGTTTCATTCACTGCATCATTAATGTTCTGGAGATATCCAATTAATTTCTAAAACCAGGGGAACATGCATGTGGTGCACCTAGTATTTCTCAGGTTAAAAAAAAAAAAAAGGTAAAATTCAAAGAAGAAAGCCCACAGATTGTTGGGTTTGATGAAAATGTAATTAAACGCTTTGGAGAAAACATGTCTTTGTTAGAAAGTCACTAAACAAAATATCTCTGAGATAATAATCTATCAGAAGCAAAGGAGGGTGCACATAGCATTGATTGGATTCCCAGGATGACAAAAATCGTTATTTAGTGGGATAAATCAAGATCTTTAAAACACAGCATAATTAAATGGAAAGGCCAAATGCTTTGTGAGTCATATTTCATACTAGTATTTGCTAATCTCGTTAATTCTGTGCATCAGATGTTCGGCCAATGTTGAAAAAGCAGATGAGTTCTTCTTGTCACAGGTGTTCCTTTAGAAGAGGAGTGCACTGCTTGTTACTCTGTTAAGGTGTTGATACTGCTTATTTTTTTCAAATGAAACAAATTCTATGTACAAAAATGCGAACTGAAAGGTAAGTAAACTGCAAAATTTTTTTAACCTTGTTTACTTGCCTGCTGAGCTGTACCATGAAAGGCTTAGTTGCAAAAGCTGACTTACACTGTTCTGGATTGATTAAGTGATGTATCACTGAGCATTAGAAATATGTGCTATATTTACAGCATGGAAAATATTTATTTCATAGCTTATTTGTGCAGATGTGAGCAAGTGTGGGAAGTATGTTAATATATGGAAACGCATAACTCTTTAAGTCAAATGTTTCCACAGTTGGTAATATCCCCAGCACAGATTAAATTTCCACCTAAAGCACAGCCATGTTCTTCACTGCCCTTCTCAGCCTTGCCAAGCGAAGGCGTGTCTTGTCAGGAGGCAGGGATTTGGTTTACTCAGAAGTGGTTTGCTCTGGTCACTTCCATAACAGGCCAAGCAGGCTGAGGGTCACTGACTGTCCAGCTTCAAGCAAGAGGATAGTGTTTAAACAGGATTTATGGCAAGCCAAGCCATACAAATTGTTGCTGTATCAGGTCACTAATCCAGTTGGTCCTCTGTCTTCTCTCAGGTTACATCTAGTAGTACGATTTTTCAAAAAAACAGGAATTGTACCATCAGGGATTGCCTGAAACATGAAAAGCTGATAATGAAGCATAGTAATCTGGATGGCAGTGTGGAGCACCTTATGCCCTGATCCATGAGGATTTATACTGTAAAAGCTGTCCCTGACTTTGCCTTTTTTTTGTCATGTCTTAGAGGGCTCATGGCTGGTTGGTAGAGCATGTGTTACTGATCCACACACAGGTCAGCTTGATCACACAGTGTTGTCTCTCTTTGAATCCAGCTGCTAAGCTACAATAAAAGAAAGCTAAAAATATATTAAATATTTTCCTAATACTATGCTGCCATGAAAGCAAGTGGGTAGTCGTAGAAAGTCGTCATGGAGCTGCAAATGGGAGGAGCTGCCCCCCACTGATTACACAGTGCATTCCAGCAGGAGATCTGAGGGTTTGCTCTTGCTACATGGTCTCATACCAGAAGAGTCAGTGAGGGCAGGAGGGTTCCTCCATGGTTCAATAGGTTGTTGGCTTCAAAGAGATCTTGCTGCAATGCATTCTTCAGGCTCTGCAGCAGGGATTTCCACTTTTAAACCTGCTCTCTCCTTGACTTCTAGCATCTCCTTGTCCTTTCTTTTGTCCTGCCAAGGGTGATTAGCAATGGGAAACATGAGGCTGGCTGGTGATCTTGCTGGCTGGTGATGAACTTGCTCTGGTTTTGGACACCTTGAAGTATTTGCAATGTACCAGGATGTCGCTTGTGTTCTCAGCCCCTCTTGTGGTGGTGAGTTCACATCCAGGACTATTACTTGAGCTTCATTTCCATTTACATTGTGATACAGTTGACAGCTATATGGCTGTCAAGGTGGAAAGTTCCAGGTGTTTTGTCAATCAAGAATATTCCAGTTAGTAGCTAAAAGGGCTCTACTATTACATTTATGCATCTGGATGGACTGGATTTTCACTCTGCCTTTTATGTAACACCTTTAACTGGAGATTTGGTTTCTCAGTTAAGTTAGGAGTGCAACTAGTGGTTCTATCTGCATTGCATCCTTAGAGAAGGATGGTCTTGGTTTTCCACCAGTCTAGCAGGTTGATGTTTACTGAGCCTCTGAATGTTTCCTCTCTAATCTTCCCTGTGAGATCTCAACCTGATGCTAATACCTGATGCACCCATCTTCTGAACATCACCATTAGCTTTCTCCTTAACCTTTCTGTGGAATTGGTGCTGTTGGTGGTTTTCAATCGACATGATGACAAATACAAGGAGTAAAGCTGCTTTTGGAACTGTAGATCTTCACCAAAGGACACAATTGCTTTTGCTACAGATTTTTTCCTTTTTTTTTCTTTTATGAGAAAATAAACTCTCTAAGCCTCTTGCCTTTGAATGAATGAAAATGTCACATCCGATGCTGTCGTCACCCGGTTAAGGCAAAGTTTGAAAAATCAGAGCAAGAGGTTTTCCAGAAGGATCAACTCTTTTGGATTATAATACTGTTCATGGTTCTGAACAGTTTCATGAAAGAAAAGTTAATTCAAAGACTGCAAAGGGTTACTACTCATAGCTTAGGGAAGGCAGAAGAGACTTAAGAATTTGCCTTGTACATTGCCAGAAAGCAAATGCAGCGGGGGAAACGCTACTTAAAATATAGTTCTACTATTCTGAATTCTACTTAAAATAGCTATATATTTGGAGATGGGACAACAAATAAGGAAAAGTATTATTAATGCTAAAGGGCAGTGTCAATGCAAAGGGATCTCAACAAACCCTCTGTACACTTCAGCTGAAAAGTATTTGTGAAGAGCTGCTTTCTAGGGTGAGGAGATTCCAGGACAGCTTTCCGGTAACAGTAGAAGTAGTAGAGCAAAGGAGAAAAAAACAAATTGCTTTGGAAGGAGGAGATTAACATTTTCAAGAGGTGACAAACTGACGGTAATTTCATTTTGAAAAAAAAGCCAGAAAATGTCTGCATTTGAAGTTGTGCACAAGGAGCCACAGGAGTCAGAGCAGAGCACTTTGCAGCTCTTAGAGAAAGCTTTCGGAATGTGTACTTGAAATGACAATTTGTGCCCATGTGAGTTCAGTGACCGGCAAGACTAGTTCCCATTAGTCTTTCATAAATTTTCAGTTACAGATAAGTTAATTTGGCATTTTATATTATGATATCCTCAGTATTCATTTTTAATGTTTTATTACCTCAGAAGAGTTGGCTTAGGGTTCTATATTCTTTCTCCTGTGCATTGGTTACCCGGGTAGTGTGATGACAGGAGTGAGGTCTCTAGATTTAGTAGATCCAAGACACTTCTCTTTAACAAATCCCACATGTGAAGGCTGTGTATTTCCCTATTTCCGTAGTAATTCTCTTTTTGCATCAACTCAGATAATTGGGGATGGGAATAAACAATGAAGTGCATACATATGTTATATCCTATTGCTCAACCTCTGCTTCAAAATTGTCATGGTCAGCAAGACTCCCAGGAGGCGGTAATCAAAGTTGTGCCAGGCAGTTGCCTTTTGGAAGGTATTGTTGTCCTGTCTTTCTAATGGAAGCTATGAGGAGCCACAATTGTTCTTTGGGTTTATTTGCTGTTAGAGCAGAATTTGATTATTCCCTTTTGAGTGATGTCTAGAATGCTTTTGGTAATTCTCTTGATTTGTACAAAATCAGAAGAGCAATTTTTAGCAATCCTTTTGCTTTGACAACTACTGTTGTGCATAGCCAAGAAAAATATAGTCCTTTTTTCATCCTACAAATCTTTTCAAAATAATAAGAGGAAAACTAATTTCATAGAGCTGACTGAGGTTAGGAGCAGGACGTACTTGATTAGTTGAGATCACACAAACTCTAGTCTGTCTTGGTGCTGTTTAATTACAGATTCTTTCAGCCTTGTGCTTAAACTTATAGTAGAACTGGAAACCTTAGAATTTAATGTGTTACTAAAATTTATTCATAATTTTCATAATACAAGTCAAAGTGCTTAACATGAGTATTATCAGATTATGTGAATAGAGCACAAGCTTAAGTTCTATTTCACTAGTTGTACATTCTGTTATATTGGAACTGGGTTTTTTGAGGGGATGAGTTGTCCTTGGTTTGGGGTTTTTTTTGAACAGGAATTCATTTAAGGTGAATAATGTAAGAGGAAATCGAGGACACCTGTGTCTACCTTCTCTTTGTAGTTAAGCTGTTGTGGAGTTCACCCTGCTAATTTTGGGGGATGGAGATGGTGGGTGTCTAGTATGGTTATGCAAATCTTTGTTGTTTCTAAACCTCATCTTCAAGAACAGAGTTTTTCAGGAAAGGTCGCTCTGTAAGCATCAAGAACCCTTTGACAGATAGCAACCCCTTGTTGTCATTGCTGTGGTTTGTGCAATGTCCTTAATGACTGTTTGTACGTACTGTTGGATAGAACAGCTGTGGGTTCAACAGTGTAGCGTAGGGTTAGAAGCCAGCACCAGTCTGGAAGTAGACTGGATGTGTTGCTGTATTTAGTACCATACTGCACGTGCCTTGCTACCAGTTCATGTCTGTGCTTATGTAGGTCCTGGCTCCCCATGCCTGAGCCTCAACAGTTTGTTCCATAGGACGCCTTGTTGCTTTAACCATATAGACTGAGGAAGGATGGCTATTGCTCTTTTGGGGAGGACTCTTTTTTTTAGAGGTTTGGAGTTTTTTTCGCCTTGGAGACAAGATTGGCCTGTGTGGGGCTTGTAAAAGTCTGTTTATTTTTGTGCTGATGAACTGGCCTCACTTTTTGCTTTGGGATGCTCTGCACTTTCTAAGTATGTCAGATACAGTGTGTAGGGGTTGTGTACTTTTGTATGCCAAGTCTTCTACTGTAAAGCTCTACTGAAATTCTGTGTGGTCGTGGGGCTTTTTGTGTTTGCATTAGTTTAATTGCCTCTTTGACCCCTCTTCCTCTGTTGGCCTTTCAAGCTCTGTGGGCTCTTAGCCTCGCTGATATCGCTCCACAGGATCTTTGTACCAGGAAGCATCCAGGCTTGCCTAGAACTCCCCCAGCCCTTCTGTCCAGTTATCCAGCAATTTATCTGGCATTTATACGGAACTTC
Source organism: Pterocles gutturalis (assembly GCF_000699245.1). Taxonomy (NCBI): domain Eukaryota; kingdom Metazoa; phylum Chordata; class Aves; order Pterocliformes; family Pteroclidae; genus Pterocles; species Pterocles gutturalis. The sequence continues at coordinate 67,251 of NW_010135903.1, read as the reverse complement.
TGGTTTTGTATTCTTAATACCTGTAATTCACTTCCTTCTATTCCATTAAACTGTAGATGAGGAGTTTATTAGTTTAGCTTTTTTCATAATACATCTGTTTCAGCATCTGACTGCTTTTTCATTTCTTTCAAAAGCATGGTATTTGGTTGCCCTCTGAGAAAGGGGAGCAATTTATAAATATCCTTCTAGACCAGTTCTTTCATGCAGTACTTCCAGTTATTTGATCACCTGTGTTAATTTATTTTATTGTTTTATTTTAATTTTTCCCCTCTGGGTTACTAAGATTAATTATTTTTCCATACTGTAATTCTTCAATGTATCCTAGGCAGTGTTTTTAAATTTCAGTCTTTATCATTACAATCAAAATAGAACGTTTTCTGCTTTAACAGCATCCAAATTAACTTTAATCCTACATTAGGAAATTTTTCAGTCTCACTGTATCTGTTACGTAAAAGCCAAAGTGGTGATCCAAGAATGGGAACAGCAAAAGGTACCCCAGTTTGAACAGAATGCAGCTGTGTGACTTTCCACTATTCTTTGATTTCACTGACTGTGTCTAATTGGACTGCTATGCTGGACCTTGTGCTCACCAACAAGGAAGGGCTGGTGGGAGTGTGAAGCTGAATGGCAGCCTGGGCTGCAGTGACCATGAGATGGTGGAGTTCAAGATCCTTAGGGCAGCAAGGAGGGCGCGCAGCAAGCTCACTGCCCTGGATTTCAGGAGAGCAGACTTCGGCGTCTTCAGGGATCTGATTGGTAGAGTAGCATGGGATAAAGCCCTGGAGGGAAGAGAGGGGCCCAAGAAAGCTGGTTAATATTCAAGAATCACCTCCTCCAAGCTCAGGAGCGATGCATCTCAACAACGAGGAGGCCTGAACAGATGAACAAGGAGCACCTGGACAAACACAAACACAAAAAGGAAGCCTACAGAGGGTGGAAGCAAGAACAGGTAGCCTGGGGACAATACAGAGACACTGTCCATGAAGCCAGGGATCAGGTTAGGAAAGCTAAAGCCCTGATAGAATTAGATCTGGCCAGGGATATCAAGGGCGACAAGAAGAGCTTCTATAGGTATGTCAGTGATAAAAGCAAGACCAGAGATAATGTGGGCCCTCTCTGGAAGGAAAGAGGAGACCTGGTTACCCCAGATGTGGAGAAGGCTGAGGTACTCAATGACTTCTTTGCCTCAGTCTTCATTGGCAAGCGCTCAAGCCACACACTCAAGTCACAGAAGGCAAAAGCAGGTAATGGAAGAATGAAAAACCGCCCACTGTAGGAGAAGATCAGGTTCTAGATCATCTAAGGAACCTGAAGGTGCACAAGTCCATGGGACCTGATGAGATGCATCTGCGGATCCTGAGGGTGGTGGCAGATGAAGTTGCTAAGCCAGTATCCATCATATCTGACAAGTGGCAGTCTGGTTAGGTTCCCACTGACTGGAAAAGGGGAAACCTAACCCCCATTTTAAAAAAAAGGAAAATAAGGAAGACTCAGGGAGCTACAGGCTGGTTGGTCTCTCCTCTGTGCCCAGCAAGATCATGGAACAGATCCTCCTGGAAACTATGCTAAGGTACATGGAAAATAAGGAGGTGATTGGTCAACACTTAGTTGATCAGCTTCTCCTGCTGGAATGTACTAAATTATAAATTGTTCGAGCCTTTCTGTACAACACTGTGATAGCTGTGTTGTAAACAAGCCTAACGAGGAAGCCTACCAGGGTCAAGCTGACATCCAAGCGAGCACTGGAGTTGCCCCAAGTAAGGAAAACCTTAAGAAAACCTGGCTTCTGTCAGTAGGACTGAAGACTGAGGTGATTTCAACAGCAGAAGTTTTCACAGGGATTGAGAGCAGTGATGACTCTGAAGGAGGTGAAAGCAGCTGTCTTCTGGACATTTCATATTTGTTTTAGCTTTGGAGAGCTCCAGATTTGCTTCCCTTTAATTTGCTGGTTCCTTTCAGTATGTGTGTTCTCCCACATTACGCTTTCCTGGTTGTTCTCTAAGGAGCATTACTATTGTAATAGTGACATGGTGATACTATCCTGCCTTCTCCTGACCTGATTCCAAGATCTGTCCTCTCATTCACGCTTGGCTGTCAGTCAAGGGAAAGGCATTGAGTTGTGTTACTAGATTATTTTCCTGGAGTTTATTGATATTTGCTAATTATTTTAATGGGATTTTTTTGCTTGTTTTCAGTGCTTTCTCTTCTTATAACCAGTTATGTTTCATAATTGGTTCTATAGGTAGACATATAAAGATATCAATATACACCTTTTTCTTTGTTCTGCTGTTTTCAATCCGCTTTGCAGAGAATCACTTCTTTTGTAAGCAGCTATTTTGTTTTGGTTGTCCAGAGTTAAAAGTATTCAATGTCCAGAAGTTGAAGTTTCAGGAAGTGTTAGTTCTGGACTATCATACTTAAGCTCTCAGGTTAGTAGATAGGATGCAGTGGGGTTTTTTCTGCTGTTTGGTGAAATAGCTTGGATATGACCTTTTCAGGCTTGTAGGAAACACCTTGTTCCTATGAGTATGCCATGGAACTTGGTTGCCAAATGGCACACGGGGTCAGCTTATATTGCTTAGTTGCTAATTTGCATTTGGGCTTGATTTCTTGTCTTTAAAACTGTGTCAGGTAAAACATAGGATGTCTAAACAGGAAAATTAGCAGAAGGCACTTAATACCTGAAAATGCATAATCAATATATGGGGCTAGGATCATTTTCAGAGACTTCATTGGCATAATAGCGGCTATCTGGAGTGTATGTAACCATGTTAGGGCAACTCGGTGTGGAAACACCCTGAATCTGTCAAAGCTGACAGTGTGTGGAAATCAATCACTTGATCTTTTGCTCAAGTGATGTGTGAGTTCTGTATTTTAATCAAAGGAGGCTTGAACTCCTGAACTTAAGTTATATTAAAAATACAGCAAACCGTTCTCTCCTAATTGCTTTAACAAATGCTTTTGCTAATGAAATGACAGTAGCAATTTTAATCCCCTAAATTTAAGGATTTCTGGCTCTCTGCCAGAGCAGAATATATTAGTGGCCAAAATAATTAAGCATTTATGTAGCATGCTTAATCCTTGGATCACAAATAATTTAGAGAAGCAAGCCAATATCTTTGTGATCATTGTATCACAATTTCCACCCTGTAGATGAGGAAGCAAAATTACAGATGTTGGGAATGGACAGGGTAAAGTGTAGCTAGTAGCATGGCTTCTCAGTAAAGGTTGGGGAGGAGTTTACATAGTACAGGTGACTGTGTTGTGGCCTCTTTCAAATCAGCATAAGAGCCTAAAGTATACACTGAAATTCTTCCCTGGATACATTTCGAAAGGTTGGGAAGAGGACCACAAGATGCATGCTTAGGAGTGTCTGTCTGTAATGGGAATTGCAAACAGAAACAGATGTGATTTGGCTTTTGTTCTTCTGATAGGGCTGTTGTTCTGCTGAGACACCAGAGTCAGACACTGAACCTGACTAAAGCATAAGTGAAGGGGGAAGGGAGCTTCCTGTGCCAAAACTGAGCATAAAGTAGAAAGGCTAAATACGGGTTAGGAAAATCAAAATAATGTAAACATACACGCTGCTGTCAGTAACATAGAAGAGGTTAAAAAAAGAAAAAGCAAAGATTGTCGTGTGAGGAAGCACCACTGTCACATTAAACTGCAGAAGAATTTAGCTCATTATATTTAATGTCACATCACTCATTCAGAGCCCTAAAAATAGTGTTTATTATAAAACCCCTGACACAGCTATGGTTAGTATGATTCAGATGGCCCCTTTCCTATTTTAATTTGTGAACAAAGCTCCTCCTTTGAAGAGAAGTATTTGTTTACAATTGTTTATCAGAGCAGGAAATGGATCAATTAGATATAACTTTTTAAGTTAATTGACTGCCACTACTGAAGCCACCTGACGTTGTGCTAGTGCCAGCAATGCCAGATGAGAAATCTCATCATTGTTGCTGTGGGAAAGGCAAGGACATGATGGGAAATGTTATTCTTGGCACTCAAAAGATTAAAAATTTTAAATGTTTATAGAGTCTTATCTGAACTACTGATTGGTTATTAGTGCCTTGAATTGAGGCAGGGATGTGTGAATCCCTAGAGCTTTAGGACTGTATCCCATCTGAATGAATCTGCACGATTAACAGAGGAAGATTTAGAGTGCCAATTCCCTAGCTGTATCCTCCTTTCCACACTGCACTGCCTTTGTTTTTTTTCTTTTCCTGAACTGTTTTGTAAATTATCTAAAATGTAATAACAGCACAAAAATAAAAGCTTTAGGGTCTTCCTTCTTTGAAATAGTTTACTTCAGAGCTGTATTTGTGTATTATTTTTTTTCTGCTACACAGATTTATAATCCTTCGTTAGCATGGCGCTACCTTGTTGCTATACTGAGTTTAGCAATCTTTTCTGCTTCAGCAATACTTCCCTACTGATTTAAGGGTTTTTTGTAAAGGGGAAGGGAGAGATTTAACATAAATATTCTGGATTATTTTTTCCTGGTAAATTCCTGGCCTGTTTGGAGACTCGAGAAGCTATTGGATGCATCTGTTGGTGTTGCAAACCCACACTTTTCCTGTCAGTTGCAGAATAGCTCCAGATTTTGACAACTGTAATGAGGTCTTTGATAATGCTTCTGCTGCCTGTAGCAAATGGGCTTAGTGTGTGGGAGCCCTTTCAGAAAGCCCTGATTTCAAAGCTGAGGGAGAAACAGGGGAGCACAACATATAAGTAAATACTTCTGTCTCACCTAATCTTAAGCCTTGCAAGAGGACCCGTTGAGTCTACAAGTGAGGTTGAAACTATTTGGTATGGCTAATGTTTATCAGCTAGTTAAAAGAAAAAAATCTTTTCTTCTGATATGACATCCATGTTGCTATCAAGCCTGTATAACACAGGAGAAGGCAGTGAATGACCTTGGGGCATACTTAAGGGAAGAACAGGTAGGAAAACTCTCTAGGTCAGTTATCTTAAGTCTCAAATTCAATAGGCTTGTGAGCCTAAGGCATGCTTAATTAAACTTAAAGGAGAGGAAAAATAAGCATTTAAAATGCTATTTTGGTTCTCATAAACTTGAGTAAGCCAAAATCTGGATTACTCAATTATGTATGGCTGTGGAATTTGTTTTGTGAACGTTTTCCTGTTCAGCCCAGATTCTCAGCATCCTTCTCTTCCTCTGTATGTATGTGGCTGTCCCCAAAGGAGGAGGGGAAGGCACTTCAGGTTTTGATCTGGGGGCTCAGGATGTGCTCCCAGTCACCCCTTTTCATATCAGACTGGGCCCAGACATGCTGGAATGTGTGTTTGTAAGGAGGAGATGATATAATGATACTCTTGAATATTTACCCCAGACTGTATCTCTGTAGTTGTGCTGACTCTGTGCCTTGGAAAACGGAATAATTCCCTGGGAGGGATTGTGAAGCCTTGCTTTTCAGTGCAAGTTCAATAGGAAGGCACAAGCTGGCCACAACGTGCGGTTATGTGAGTTTGAAAGCTTGTCACTTTTGAAGGAGCTGAACCCTAGGGCCTGGCACTCTGATGTTGGTTTTCCTCTGCTAAAATGTTCTTTAAGGAGCTCTACACATTACACGCCTCTGTGTTGAGTTACCTCTCTGCCTTTCACTTCTTGATGGAAATGCACATTGCTTTATCAACAGTTTAGTTTGGTTTAATTGTCTGTTAAGCAAAACTAAAAGCTTTGAAGAACTTTTGGATTTGAGTACCACTGAGACTAGCAGCTACCTTGCCTCAGTGGGAGAGAGATTAGTCAAATCCCAGCTCTTGTGTGCTTAGGTCTTAGTTTCCCCCATCTGAAAGTGAGGGAGAAAGGAGTAGTGTGTAATTATGCCACGTGATCACCATTTTGACACAACAGTGTTATTCACTAGAATGTCTGTTAGGTACCCATGCAGAAGACCTTAGGCATGCTTGGTGGGTTGGAAGAAATGGGTCAGGTGATTTTTATCAGCATCTGTCTTTAGAAACCAGCATCCCTGCTAATGGCTGGGGACTGTCCCAGACAACTATGAACTCTGTTCATCTTATCAAGTCAGGGTCTCCAGCGGGCTGGGTCTCACTGAGTGTCACCACCTGAAGGATGAATGCAAAATTATAAGGCTACAAAAAGGAGTGTGAGAAAAAATGAAAGAGTGGGTTCTAGAATGCAGAGGAAGCAGGAGAGATCTGGGGGCTTAAGAGTAAGAAGATGGGTAGGGGTCAGTACAGTATCAATGGGATTGGGCCTCTCACTGTTATGTAGCCTCTGTCTTGCCCAACTGATTTCATTTTGTGATAGAGGAAAAAACCTTTTCTCCCTGGCACTCTCAGTATCTCCTTTACCTGCAGCTTCCAGGTGATGCAATCCAAATAATGCATATTTGGTCCCAGTATAGGTATCTAACCTATTGTCTTGCCTGTGACAATGCCCGGTGGCAGATGATTAGGAAGAGTATAACACTAGAAAAGGATATAATGGTACTTCTGTTGTGTAGTCTCCCAGCTCTAAACAGCTGAGGGATTTCAACACCCAGAAGCAATACCTTTGTATCTTCTTCCATGAAGCAATGGGATTTTCAAGTTAAGTTTTCAAGTAATGTGATCGCTCTCTGGTCCACAACAACTTGCAGGAATCCTGCACTATATATGTGAAAGTATATTATCTCTAAGTGGTTTTGAACCTGCCACTGTCTGTCTGATCTGGTGTCCCCAGTCCTTGTACTGGAAAAAGGAAGGATTAATTATTCTGTTTATCTGCTTTCTGCCATTCTTGTCTTTACAGGCCTTTATGTAGTCTGTCTTTTCTCCGTGTTCCTAAAAAGACAAGTCATAGCTTCAAGAGTAATGAACAATGCAATGGCATACTCTGATCATTTTTGTTCCTCTCAACCTTTTCTAATTCTTCAGTGTGCTTTTTGGAATGAAGGGAACACGTAGATGAAGCACAGTTTCTTTTTATCGTTCAGGTTTCTTCTATCCCATTCCTACTAAGTCCTAACACTGTTTTTGTGGACTGCTGGGTAACAGGATTGCATCCTTAGGCCTTCTGCTGACTATTGCTACTATCACTTTCCCCGTGTCTATGTAATTTTTCCCTTAAATACATTTGATTTTATTTTATTGCACAAAAAGTCCTTTTGCCGTTCTTTCTGGTTAGTCTTTATTGTTTTATATACTTTCTGAGGGAGATGGTATCATCTTCAAACTGTTGCTTTGCTATTCACCCCTTTCTTAGACCATCTGTGAATATCTCAGTTGGCACAAATTGTAGCACAGACATCTGTAGGACTCCCCTGATGATCTCTCTCCATTAAGAACACTGCATTTGTAGTCCTGCCATTGGATTTGTGTTACCCAACTGGTTACTCTCTTGTGCAAGGACCTTTCCCACTTTTTCTGAAGTTCTCATAAAGGGCTCGATCAAGTTGGACCAAGCAGTATTTGGAAATCTGTGTAAACAGAGGTTATCTGGTGAGGGTCTCTTTGACTCAGGCAAATAGATTCTGCAGCCTGTCATGCTATGCCCAGAGTTTGCTTGTTCTCCTCTGGTGTAGGCAGTGCAACAGGATGGTTGGTGCCCCTTTGCAGGTACTTTGTGCCCCTGGCATTCTGCCTCCCAAGGAATTTCTGGTGGAACTGGCTTCACCTGTCCTTGGCCCAAAACTGCTGTGTGATTTTAATTGCTGTGAATGTTGGTTTTCCATACTCACAGTATGATAAATAAAATATCCTACCTTACAGGCATGGTGCAGTGCTCAGATTAGTAACCAACATAGTTCTTGCTGGAGAGCCCTGGATAGAAAGAAACTGGGAAATGCAAAATATTGCAAATATTTGATCTAGTTCTACTTGAACATCAGTGTGGCCCATGCTCCAAAGTTTTATTATTTAGTGTTCTTGAAAAATACCATAACCTGTAGTAAGTGGCGTGCAGTGTGATTGCTAGTCAGGTGTGTATGCAGGGCGGAGGTGGAGGTCCCCACCATCAGCCTAGGTAAACCTCCAGAGTCCCTAAAGGTGGAAAACAGTGGTTTAAATGAAAAGATTGCTGGCAAGCTTTTTTAAAATGCCGGTTATCTCTGATACTCAAAGGCTTGAAAGACTTTGGGGTTTGCTTTCAATGTCACTGATATGACTTTAGAAAATCACAATACTTTTACCATTTTAACATGAATTCTAAAATTACTGGTTTTCATTTACTGTACCTTGCAGGCTTTAAGCAGAATATCACCCTCCACCTTTTTCACTAGCCAGGCAGAAACTGCTTTAAAACTGTTCATGCTGATATGCTGCTGACGTGACTTAAAGAGTAACTGTATAAGAGTGCTGTTTTTAAAACTACACACATCATGGCATTGTACGATTTTTGCACACAAAAGAAAATAAACCAAGTCAAAATAGGTCGAACTTCAGTCTTCCAGTGTGAAGAGCATCTATTTTAAGTGGAAGATGAGAAATGAAATAGTAACTGTTACCCTGAAATGAAAAATGGTGCTGTTTATGTATTTAATAGGTCAGGGTTTGTAATGGGGCTTTGAATTCTGCTGCTGTCGGATCTTGTATTGCTGCTGTCAGTCACAGGTTTTTGTCTTTCTTAAAAGACTCATGGTAAATTTATTTTGGATAGTTTCTTAACAGGTGTTTCCTCGACGTTACGAATGCTTTAAATGAGAACCGTGCTCCACGTCCGGAGTTCTCAGCTGAAATCACACGGCAGCCTGACACGGGCGCTGGTGTGTTTACTCATCTGTGGCCACACTGACAGCAGGCGCTGGCGGGTCCCTGGCCTGGACGCAGAACAGATGTCAGGAATTAGGGGGAAGGATTCAGGGAGGCTTTCGGCCTGCGCGTTCACGGAAGTAATTCATTGTAGAGACGCAGACAGGGCTGGCTGGACCTGTGCTGAGGAGTTGGCTGAAACGGGTCTCAGTGGGTTTGAGTATCCAAATCAAAACCAAATGTTTTCCTGGTACTCTTTAATTAAAGTGAAAGTATAAATCAATATAATTAAGTTAGCATACCAAATGGTATCATACTTCTACAGTGAGTGTTCTTCCCAACGAAGAAGCTGGCAATATGGATATTTCAAGAGCATGAGGTAGCACTATTTTAAAAGGCTGCCTGGTCTGCCTTGCTGGGAAGGGATATGGAGGCAGGAGGCAGTTGTGCTGCCTGGCCTGGGAGTGGGCATCCAGGAGAGCCTCTTCACCTGGAACTAGCACTTGTGGTTGTCTTGTCGTTTTGTCAAAGTTTTATGATGAAGAGAATGTTTCCTGTGGGACTGTCTGTCTTCAGCTGTTAGGTTTGTCTCTGGCTTGTGTTTAGAATGTTGTATGCTCAGAAATCAGCCAACTAGGGAAAAACAGGGGTGGCACAAGGTGAACAAGACTTGAGTGGTGGAGGTCTGCCATGGGTACGAGGTGTCCCCCACAGACATAAAATACTGTACCACATAGTCATGAGGCTTGTCAGGCAACTCTGTGGGCCAGGAAGCTAGCTTTTGGCTGCAATTCAGTTATTTATAGATTCAGAGCAGGCATCTGTAGCTGTGATTTGTGATGTGGAAAAGAGAATTTATGTAAATCATTACTATCATCTATTGTGCTGTTGTTATGAAGATTTCAGTAAAGGGTGAAAAGAAGAAGGGAGAGACAGGGTGCATCTCCAGATTTTGGCAAGAGAGCTTGGTGGAAGTGATTGCAGATGTGCCTCGTACATGATAATACAAGGCACAAAGATGTGGTGGTTGTATGAAGAGGTGGTATGTGCTCAAGCAATGAAATAAATTGCTCTGGGAATGAGAATGAAGGGAAGAACCAAGGTTTTATGAGAAAAAGTACCCATTTGTGGTAAGACTTCATTGATCTGAGTTGAACTGCTGAAATAACTGCTGAGCCATGCTGAAACAACCCAATGTCTTTAGGGCCTTCAAAAGAGACAATATGATGGTAAAGAAAACTTAGAGCTGACTGCATTTAGAATATGCTTTAAGAATGTAACCATTGAGTGCAGTAGCTGAGTGAAGATAAAAACCTAAGTGAGTATGTAGTGACTGAGCTAGTAAGCTACTCTTAAGATAAGTAACATGGCTAAGTGATGACTGGTACCTGATTCAAGTCAACCATTTCTGTAACAGATTGAAAACAGACAAAGATCTATAAAACTGAGTTTACAGGACATAGTTTTGCAGAATGCAGCGCGCCCTCTATGGAAGTGATGTACTTTCAGCTGCTATTGACTTGAGTAAGAATTCAGCCTGCTCATTGATTTGTAAGCCTAGACCCCAGTGTGAAAAACTGGAAAAGATCTGTTTCTCTGAGCCTTACAGCTACTAGATCTAATTCATGCTGTGTGGCTGTCAGCCCTTTTCTGGAATTTTTGAGCTATTAAGGAATCTCCAATATTTAAGACACAGGGAATAGCGTTATCCCAGTAAACTTAATGGCAAATATATAATATATATATATATAATAGTATAGCTTATTTAATGTGGTTTATGTTTTCTCTTTTCATCTTCCTTCTTGAGATGGTCTACAAAAGCACAACAATGTTTAGCAGAAAGGTACAATAAGTGGTAAAAAAAATAGAAAAGAAATAAATGCAGACTTCGAAGATTATTATTGTTTTTAAAGTGAGTAAAACAGTCACGTGAGATAAGTGTTATTTGATAGTAATATGGAAAAAAGCTATTTTTCAATATACTACTGAAACAATTGTTAAAAATTTATTTTCAAAACACTCCAGTGAGGTTGATTGTATTTTCTGTGTTTTCTCTGAGGTTAGGACGCATGCCCAAATTCACACCATCATCATAGAGGTGGAATAAGACTAGGGTTCCTGAAAGTGATTTTTCTACTCTTGGAAGAGTGCCTTTTAACTCAGGGATGCTACTTTGCTAATACTGGGGAGGAGAGAGTATCTGTAAACAAATGTGTTTTTTTGTGATGAAGCCAGTCTTGTTGCAGTAGCACAGTTGGAAAATTTCAAGACAGAAATCCAGGAAATTTGAAGGTTCTGACTCTTTGTAGTTGTAACTTGGCTAAACATAGTTACTCCCTTGGAGTTTTAAATTCAAAGGTGAGTTCTGTAAATTTTTTTTTCCTCTACTGCTTTCGTGATAAAGACATAGTTATTAAATAAGGGCAGCTACTGTACAAGAGTGGTTACTATTAAAACCCACACAGAAAAAGTTAAGCACCAAACAAAAACGGTTACATGCTGAACATGACTTCAAAAGGAGAAACATAATGTGAAGTATAAATTTCTTCATATATGCAGAATAAAAGTTTATACTAAAGTGCATGAAACCAGTGAACAAGACAAACTGTTTCATTATCAGGTTTATCAAAGTTACTGTTTCAGGTTTACTTTTTTTCTTTTTATTCATACCTGTGTTGGTTTAGTGTGAGGGGGAAGGAAAGAAAAACTGCAAAAAATCTTAAATGTCTGTAGGAGTGACTTTGCTTTCTTACTAAGAAGCACCGTTTCACACAGATTTTAGTTGAACTTGGTCAAGTTACAGCACCCCATCAGCAGGCAGCTACCTATGGGTCTACTGTCCCACATCCTCAAGTATGAGTTAATCTGAAACTGCTATAAAAGAAGAATATATAGTGTTGCACAGCCATCTAATTGGAGACATCTCAGAAAAATCAAACTGTCTTATGATTCAGAGTAGTACCAAGCCTGACTCAGGTGAGGAAAAATTAAATCTGGGATACCAACAACAATGTCCTCTGCATCAGGTTTTTTTTCAAGGTGTTCATGGTCCACAACAATGTGTGTAAAGGAAGGAATGACTTTTATTCAGTAATTTCAGTTTGTGCTGTGGGAGCTCGGACTAATACAGAATGATATTTTTAGATTTTTTTTTTTTTTTAACCAGGAAGAATAATAAGCGCCTGGTGCCATTTATTTCAAGATTTACTGAGGTAAAGATTCATTGAGGAGAAAATTATTTGGTTAATGAGATCTGTGCTCCCTAATAAAATATCAGGAATCCCCTTATATCCATTTACACATAGCATGATTTTACTACTAATTTTTAACCAACAATCTTCTCCAAATTACTTTGAAGAGACATTAATTTACATTTTTTGTTGAGCTTAATGTAACCAATAATGAAAAAGGAATTATAGGCTCCATGAAATTGCATCAGAGTTTGCACTGCCAGTAAACCATCAAATTAAAACACCATCTGATTAATTTTCTTAATTCTCTGCTATCAGAGTAATAATGGAGAGTAACATGGGCAGGCTCCTTGGTTAATTGGTAGTGTTGTATACTAATTCAGTAATGAGGTATAGTAATTTTTTCTCAGGCAAGGCTGCATGTGTAGAATATGTTTTTAGTTAACACAAAGGAGAGCTTATTAACACACTTTGGGGCGCATTTGGACAGTGATATGTTCATTTGTGTATCAAATACTAATTTATGTAAGTTACATTAAGAAATAGATAAAAATATTTTGCTGCCTTGCTTTATTTCCTCCGTTATGGAAAAATAGTTCCTAACAAGAAAATAAAAGGGAGTCGATCTGAGGATTTTACTGTGCTCCTATGGTGTTATAGGTCTAGCTAGTTTCTCCAAAATTATGGCCATGTATGTGAAGTTGTTTGGGTTTTTTTCCGTTGAAGATACTAATTTTTGGTTTTGTAGCTTTGTGCTGACAATTCCTAAAATTTTCTGATCAGGAAAGAACTTCAAGCAAGTGATTTGTCTTTTTTGAGTTGCCATTACATTCTTCTGGGTGTTCTGTACTTTAGTTTGTATCTTCGTGCTTTTTTTTAACCATCATAACTAGCAGCTTCTTTAACAAAAAGCTGCTTGCCTGATACTTATGTCTCAAGACATCTTGGGCTTTACAAGGAATGCCCAATATATGCCTCTGTGATATTGTGCTGGCATTTTTCTTTTTGCTCAAAGTACTGCTCCTGTCATCCCTCTCTACACTTATATACGCTTATATATTACATTAAAATAGCCAATAAGCTTGATAACTATGTTGTGGAAGCCAGACAGTGGATTTCTTACTCTAGACTTCCATATGGTTTAAATGTATGACTGGCAAAATTGAGGACAAGGGGTATCTGAGTGAGATATCTTATTTTTTTTCTTTCCTCCTTTTACTGCTCTCAAGGGGATATGGCTGTATGAGTGGAGACTGAAAGAGGGAGGAAATAGGTCTGAGACTGGACCAATGTGTCATTGTGTTACATCCAGCCAGCCAGTGAGGTCATTGTTTTCATCTGAGTCATTTTAGAATGAAAAATCTTACATTATGGAAAACATTGCACATCTTTATTTCAGACATGGAAATATCCAGCCAACCTTTCAGTAGTAGAGCTCTGCTGATTTCATTTGAGGTGCTCCTGACTCCCAGTGGTGTAAGCAGGAGAGGAAATCAAGTTCTTCTGCCTCATTTTTTAACGGTTTGCCACTAACCCAAAGGGGTTATTCTTCAGGCACATTTCCAGCCAAGATGCTTGTTGAAGAGGGAGCTGGTAAATCTGTTGATCACACCTGTCAGCCCAGAATCTAGTAAATCTGTCCAGTCTGGAGCTGGCTACAGTTACACTGGGGGAAAAAGTTCTTAAGCACCGGCTCATGTTGAGGCTCGATTATGTTCCAACATGCACAGGGAAAATTCTTGAGACTACATTTTTGGATATTGATTATGTTTCATACTCGGCCTCCAGTAGTCTCTGTATGATTTAATTGAGTGACTTGGGCAATCTGCCCAGCTTTGAAATTGATTTTTGGGACCATGAGCAAGCCTTGTCATCTCTCTGCACTTGGGTTTTAATGTGTATGGTCTTTAAGGTGTGTCTTGTATTTGTAGCACTGTAAGGCTCTTGCATAATACAGTAGTTATAACAATTTGTGTATTTTGCACAATATAACAGCATGGGGTGGAGATACTGATCATTCCACGTAAGCTAATAGAAGTAGTAGGAGGTTTTGACTGAATCTAACAAGTGGTGTTTTATCATTTAGAGTAAGAGAGAGCCAACTGCAGAATAATTTATGAAATATGGGCTACTGTGTAACACAGTATCTTCCAGTTGTTGCATGGCAAGTGCTTACAGCATTAGTATGTAGCAAGTCCTATGTCTCTTTTATGATCTGTTCTGCCACTTGATTGATAAGGATTTAATATTTTTGCTCTTTCAAGATTAAACTTCCAGGTCTTTTGAAACAAGAAAACTACCCACTGCTGGCACTGAAACATTCAGTCCTGAGGACCCAGAACGCATGGAGGGTGCACAGTGCAGTTCTCTAAAGGAAAGCAGGGCTGTGTAATGGTCTGCAAACTGCATAAATGCATCAGATATTTGCAGGGAAGTTTGCACAGTGATATTGAGCAACCTGGTCTAAGGGAAGGTGTCCCTGCCCATGGCCAGGGGGGTTGGAACTCTATGATCTTTAAGGTCCCTTCCAACCCAAACCATTCTACGATTCTGTAATCTGTGATTGTTTTTTCATGCATGGAATCTGTTCCTCTTCCTACTGAAGTTAGACTTCAAATTTACTCATGAAAAGTATTTTTAAAAAAACACAACTGCAGCAAAGATGTCTAAGCCGTAACATCACTAAAAATCCAACAATTTCAATATTGGGGTACAGTGTGTTTAACTTTCCTAGACCTTTAAAGCAGTTTCTGAATCAGTCCTGTTGCTACAGAGCAAGTGAAAGGCAGTCTTTTCCAGGAATGTAGGAGTTTCCAGAGTAAAGTAGAAGCATTGCTGTAATGTGTCCCAGTGTTCATGTCTGAGCTTCTCATGGAGAATAATATTTTTGTCTGTACACTGTGCCATCAGATGAGGCACTGGGACTTCAGGGTAAATGGAGTGGGATTGTTTGCCCAAGCTAGCAGCACCCTGTCATGAGTGGGAAAATGGCTGAGACTTGTGACCCTAGGAGTAAGCACCTCAGAGCAGTGGGCTGAGGTGAGCTTTGAAGACTGTCCTCGTCTACTGAATAACAAACATGCTTCCAAGTGACTTGCCTAACATGGGATGGGAGCAGAGTGACCAACTGGGATTCCCCTGACCCAGCTTTAGCGCTTCTCAAGTGGTGTGCTCAGACCAAGCCACTGATGTAGAACTGATGGAGGAGAGGTACTGGCAGAAATTACTACCTAGTGCATGTCACTAGACTGCTTTGAGGTGGGGTTAACTGCCTGCTGGTGAGGCACTGCTTTCTGCTTTGGTTATTGGGGCAATGCAGATGGAGCAGCAGGGCCAAGGGTCTTAGAGTTGCACTTGCAGCTCCAGCCACATGTCTCTAGTCAGCTGGATCCTTCAGTGTCATAGATGGCTAGATCAATAGCATCTCAGTGATGTCAGTGAATATTTCTTGTGCTGTTGTTACATGTGAATGCCTTACAATAATCATATGGCCATCTTCTCCCTGTCTCCTCCTTTCACAAGTGCTTCCAAAGGCAGCTGTCATCCGTGTTTGACTAGTGGGGACCAAAGTGATCTGACTGATCACCTGACTGCAGGTTGGACTTGGATCCCTAGTGTATAAAGCTGGAATTTGAATGAATATGAAATGATAAATGAGCAGCTTATTGGGCCCTTATCCATACCTCGTGGAGAGAACTATGATTAGGATCCAGGCATGCTTCCAGTAATAATATTTGTCGCACTGTAAATATAAAGCCATCTGTTAAGATTGTGATCTTATGCATTTGCTGTCTGTTTTTTATCAGAGTTAGGAGGCATGGGTATATGAGGAAATGAAGTCATAAAAAGCTTTTATTATTCAAAATATGAATTTAAATTTTGTCACTTTTCTTGAACGATCTGAGATGATTGAGACCCTTGTTTGGTTTGTCTGAACCATTTACTGGTCCTCAGTTATTGTCTAACCATGCTTTGGTAAGAATACCAAAACAATCTGGATATCTGAATTCCCATCCACTTCTGGCCTTTTTGTTCTCCTTGGAGGTTGTTGAAAATAGCAGCACAGCTTATTGGTGAAAAAGGAAAACTGTGATGCTTATTTGCATGCTAAGAAAGAATAGTAAAATGGAGAAAATAATTTGAAATGTATTCCATATAGCAATTTGAGATATCTTTTTTTAAACAACCTATTCCTTGTTTGGTATGCTTGTGTAGAGCATGTCCTTGATTTAAAACTAAGAAAAAAAAAGCCACACAAAACAAACTCCTCCTTAACCTAGGCTTTCTAAAATAATAGTACAGAGCAGATCTTCGTGGTCATTGCGACTGTCCAGTACTATTGCTTTTTTTTGCTGTGTTTGAAAGAAAAAAAGAAAGTATCCACCCTTACAAAACTGGTTTACAAGAGGTTAAAGGTATTGGGACCTAAATTGGTTGCTAAATAACTGGAGCTAAGCTTTTTCTTTATTTTCTTGTTCTCATTCTTCCTTTTTAACAAATGTTATCACTTATCTAAAATGAGTTATTTTACTGTGGCAGCCTCGCCAGTGCTTGGAATACAGTCTACTGATGGCAGCAGCTTAAGCTGCAATGTTTTTTTTGCATTAGTCTCAAGTGGTTTTAGGGTGCCATGAGATGAATGGTTTCTGGTAGTTGACTTTGGATGTGCTAGTCAGTAATGTTTACATCAGTGGACAGGATAAAAATGGCTTAGTTGTGTATTATGGGGCGTGTGTGGTGAGAGAGCTGGTCAAACTTTGAATTTGTTTAAGAAACAAACTATTTCTTCTCCTCCTCCGTGTGACCTTCTAAAAAAGAAAAAAAAAAAAATAGAGGTGGTTCCTGTTTAGTAGCTCTGCTTTTCTTATCCTGAGAGATAGCTGAAAGGTGTTACTCCTTGGAATTGGGCATGGAAATGCCATGTTTTGCTGAGGGTATATTGCAGTACTGTCTTCACTGCTGCTGTGAATAGTTGAACAACTGGAATGGAGCACAGCAACAGCTGTGAAGCCTGAGGGAGGTTTTGTTGCAATATATAGGTGTTCTTACTGTAGCTTCTGTTCATAACCCAGCCCTTTATCCCACCAGTTGGAAAATATCCTAACACTATTTATTGACTGTGGATGTGCCCAGAACATGTTCGGTAATTTCTAGTGAATCCTCTGCTGAGAAGCTCCTGTCCTGTGAGCACAGATGGTGTAACTCCACTGGAGAGAAGGCAGAGTCCAAAGCTGTGCATGCAAAACAAACCAGTTCGCTGTCATGCAGCATAGCAGTCATACAACTCCAAGATGAAACAAAGATGAGCAGGGAAGAAACCTTCTGGATGAGATCAGGAATGGAGTAAGATCTTGGAGATTTTTCTGTGGAAAAAGGCTTGCTAGTAGTAAAGTGAGTGTATGACAGGGTTCAGATGAGATGAATAGTTGTACTGTTATGGTGCAGTTTGTGGACAGCATAATACTTGAGTAAAATGCATAATTGCAGCCGAAAGCATTTGGCTTGAGGTTTTTTGGTGTCAAGCTTAACATGTTAGATGTCTGCATTCATAGCCATTGATTGAGTTGTCAACATTTATAACAACAATAATAGCATTTATTGCTGTTCTGCTGAACACATACACAGATTGTTCTGCCCATTAAAAGTGTGTTGAGTTGTTTTCATCTAGAAAAGCAAAAAGTGGAATGTAAAATGTTTGAAGCCAAAATAGCAGAAAATGTATATAGAATACTATGGCCCTTTTTTAGCCTTTATTAGCACAGACAATGGAAAGATGGTCAGTGGAAATGCTGACATGATTAGAATGCTAGCAATTGGAGGGTGACAGCCAAAGAAAAGCAAGACATGAGGATAAATCGCATTGTGATTTGCTACTGTGTTATTACAGTTCAGCTCTTTAGCTAATAATGAAGTTAAGATTTCCCTCTTATTCCTGCACATCCTTTTCCTTAAATAAGCATAGATCAAAACTTGCCTGTATGCTTCTGGTGTTCTCATGTGAAAGTAGGCATGAGGGCTCACAAATAACTGAGAGCTTGTTCCGGGCCTGGAATGTGTTTGCTTACTGTCTGTGTGGGTGGCAAAGTGTCCATAAATGTTTTAGCACAGTCTAGCTTGCTCTTGGTTTCAGTACAAGATTTACCACTGATCTGTCAGTCCAGTAACAGCATGGAGGATTTAACATTCAAAAGTGAAAAATGCTTTTGGAAGTACTCATACTTGGCAATCCAAGGGCAAGTTGCTGCTAAATATGACTGAGTTATGAGGCAGACAACTTCAGAGATCAACACAGGGAGAAGATGCTGGGTGCCACTGGAGGACATCCTGGCATCCTGCTCAGGTATCTAAAACAGTGGCTAGAAAGAGAGTAAGCAAAGGGCACAAAAGATAGTCAAAAGTGTGAGCTAAATGTATTTACAGTGCTCTTCTCCATGAGGGAAAATGTGTCTGCCTATATATCATATATCAGTGGAGAATTTGGTCAAAATGCTTGATTTTTTTTTTTTAATTTGTAAGGAATTTGAGATCATAAGGAATGATCACAATGAGAAATGCCATTGCTGTTTGTTAATTATAGACCTAACTTCTGTTGAGTTGATGAGACTTACCACCACCACCACTAGATTTCAGCATCACCCAGATCATGGATGCAGTCCTGTTTGATTCCATCACTCTACCTTTTTCCTGTAAACAACCACTTAACATGTAATGGCTTGAAAATACTCATGATTTATTTGTTTGTTTTCTTTGCAGGCTGGAATGGTGTTAAGATGTGGATACTTCTGGTTTGGCTTGTTTCTTGTGCCCACTGCGTGCCTTGTTAAAGACGTGGCATGGACAGCGTAAGTCCCGAACCAGTCCTCTTAGTGTTAGAGGAATTATTTTGTATGCACATGTTGTCCAGTCCAATATTGTTCTGTAAAGAACTACAAAGCCTTTCAGTGAATGCAAAACAGTGGTGCTCCTTTGGAAGACCTCTGAGCAAAGCAAGTGAAGTGGGAGTCATTTCTCACCTGACAATGCAACCAGCAATGTGAAAGAATGATTTTAATCCTGAATCTGAAGGAGGCAGCCTTGTCTGAGTAATGAAAGTGTGTCATGTTATGATTATTTATGTTGTCTACCCTTTAGTTAAAGGCAAATTTAAGTCAGACATCAGATATTTCCTATTCCTAAAAAGGAGCAAGTAATTAATTCAATCTGACTAAGTTCAGGTAGAAAACCAGTAAGCTCCCAGTTCTTTGTCAGCTGCTCTTTAGGTTCTCCTTCAACAGTGGGTCTTCCAAGACTTAACTGAGAGAAGAGCAACATGCTCCACTCTATGGCTGAAGTAAAGTCTTAATGATTCCTTCCCTGCCCAGAGAGGAGAAACAACCCTTGTGAAATACAAGCCTGTGTAATCCCCTTCTATCAAAACTCTGTGGTTTCAAAGCATTGCAGTAGGCAAGCAATTGAAAGAAATTTGATTTTTAAGAGAAGCAACTTACCTTCTTTACCATTACAATTTGAAATGCAGAAGTGTAATTTTCTTTTAGAATTTCTGGTGTTTTGTTCAGCTTGCTTTTAAGTGTCTTAAGCTCTGAAGCTTTCATCCTTTCCCTTGGAAAGCTGCATTTAAACCAAGAAGGTTTTATTACATGGATATGTGATAACCTTGTGCAAGGAGGACCCAGGGTGTTCCAACTCTGGGGCAAAAAGGCAGATCCCAGCTGTACTGAAGAGGGAACATAGGTTAGCTTGTCACTTGTCACAGGGGCTTAAAGTGAAAGCATCGTAACATGTAGCACTTTGCTCTAAGAATAAGCTGTCGATCAGCCAAGGAAGATTCTTAGAATCATAGGATTGTTCAGGTTGGAAAAGACCTTTAAAATCGTTGAGTCCAACTGTAAACCTAACACTGCCAGGTCCACCAATCATCTTTGCAGAGAAATGCAGAAAATACTGGGGAAAAAAAAGCAGCAAGTTTCCCAAGCATAGACACATTTCAAACGCCAGTTTAAAAGGATAAATCAGGTCATATTATATGTATGGCTGAAAATCTTTTTTTCTTCCTATGGGGTTGATAGCACAGCTAAATTAAACTGGTAGTAGGCAAATCTACCAATCAGTAAGTACTTCTTAAATGCTTTCCTGTTTTCTTCCTCAGCTTAATTTTCACGGCTACACTGCTAAAATTAACACTAGGTATCATAATATAAAATTTCTGTTCAGGCTAAACTATGATTTAATAGTCTAGCATGCTAGAGGGTTTTTTGTTACACTTATTAAACTTCTCCAATTGAAAATTATCTAAAAATTCTAAAGCTGAGGCCGAAATGTTTAGATTTAGATACTTAGCTGTGTCTATGACCTGCTTTTTAAAGCTCTGAAAAAAACCCCTTAGAATTCATTTAGCGTAACAGGACCTGCTCGTGTGTAAGGTATTATTTTAAATTACCTGCTTAGAACTCAGTGGGACTACTTTTGTGATTAAAGCTTAAATAGGAGCTGAACGGTTTGTAGGATCAGGGATCAAATATATATTTAGTTCTTAAAATGTTTTCATGATAGTTGATTGTCCTGAAGTTGTCCTCTGTTGTTATCAGTTCTTGGCAAAAATTACTCAAGAATTGTAAAACAGGCCAGACCAAGGCAGGCTCATCCTCAGCTATTATGCATTTAAAACTCTGTTACTGATTCAGCCTGTTGTTTAATATTTCTTAGAGGAATATCAGCAGCATAATCCTTTCAGTGGTTCAGATGAAGAATGCGCAAAGATTGTGAAGCTCTCAAGACAAACGTGTATGATTGATACACTACGTATTTTCCCAACCGGTTTTAAACAGGCGGCTCGTATCAACATTAAGCAAAAAATCTGTCCTCTAAGCAGAGCTTCTTTTTTTTCAACCCATCACTGAAACATTAACACCATTAACATTTTAACTAGGATAAATGAAATGACACAGCTATCAGCAGTGCCATATGGAAGGAGTAAAGGTCTGTTTCCTTTCCAAGAGGCTTGCCATTCAAAACTTGAGCCCAAGGCCGCTGGAAATCAGCTGGTACATTTCCACAGCAGTGGTTACACCACATTGCTGTCTGTAATTCAGCAGAATCTGGTTTTGGCCATAAAATTCCAGCAGCTCTGACTTCTCATGGTCATGGAATTTATCCCTTTCAGTTTCTTTTGGACATAAAGCGTATGTCTGCACAAAAAGCATCCGTGTAACCCAAAAGGTATATGCCTAATTTCAGTACAAAATACTGCCAGAAAACCATAAATACAGTACAGAGTTTTTGTCTGGAAGAAGGTTAAAAGGGATAGGAAAGTGTGTTTCAAAGCCATACAATTCTTTGTTTCTAAACTGCTCTGCTGCATCTACTATCAAACTTGGAATGCTGGAAGCAAGAGCTAATTTTATGTTCCCTTTGTTACACAGGCTGCAGTTGTCAACACACCTCTTATCTCCCATGTACTCTGCAGCTCTAGGCTTTTTTATTTCCTTTTTTTTTTTTTTCTTTTTAAGTGAATCAAGGAAATGTGGAAAGCTCTCTTTAAAAAGAGCAGGAAGCTATTATTAATACTTGGCTGCAATACCACATTGTTAACTTTGGTCCACTACCCTGAATTCAGTGGTTTGGTTTTGATTTGGTTTTTGCCTTATAAAAGCCCCAGTTGTGCTAGCGTTGAAATGAACAGAGCTTTATAAGGTGAGTGCTTCCTCACAGTTGGCACGTGTCACCTGAATACATGTCACTGGTGCTAGGAAGTGCTCGAAATAGCTGAGCCACAAATCTGTGTGGGAATTGTAAAAACCACAGAGTGTATTCCAGCAAAATTAGGGAAGAGGGCAAGAATTTATTAATAGCTGGTTTCTCAATGCTTCATGCTACGGTTAAAAATTTCCTGAGCCTTCCAATCGTTCCCAAAATCTTCATGTACTTTTTTTACCGTGGGGGAGGAAGCATGTTGCACTTGCCAGCTCTGCAAGGGGGGAGGTATGAGCAGCTGTTCACATCCTTGCACATGCATGTAGTCCCTGGAGCACCAGACTCCTAAAATGGTGTTGAGGATAATGAGCCAGAGTAGAGGTGTCATCATGTTTGGGGAAAGTTCATTAATGTAACCATGCTTCTTCCTGGCAGATTCTGACCTCCCAGACCCCCTAAATCTCCTCCTAGGGCAGTGAAGTGGAGCTTTGCACTTCCCTGGCTTGGAAGGGGAAGGGCCACATGAAATACAAAGATAACCCTTTGCCTGTTCTTGTGGTCCATGATCTTAATATCCCAGTGTGTGAGGGAAAGGTGAGTTTGTCTTTATGTAATGCATCAAATTTCAGCTGAACAGTAACATCGAACACATGATCTCATCATTTATTGAGGACTGATTATGCAGCTAGGGCCAGTTGTAAAGTACAAGGTAAAAGCTAAGACTTCTACCTGTGTTTTTGTGTGTCAGAAGTTAATACTGTGCTGTTGTGAAAAAGTAATGAAGTATCCAGTCCTGTTGCCATCGGTCCATGGAACATTTGCAGTTTGGTGGGAGCAAGCCCAGACTCTGAGGCAATTGTAATACCATATTTTAGTATTTGTTTCTGGAGAAACATGTGGATAGGTTAGCTCAGGCCCTTTTTACAAGTACTTAATTACTGACTTCTCCATGGATGCTCTTGCTTCCAAGTGACTCAATGCATACCAACTACCTGTGGGTTTATTGTTGCTTTGTGGATATATCACCACAGCAGAGCCCATATATTTCATCATTTCACACTACTTACAAAATACTTCAGTATCCCCAACTTCACGACAACAGTGTTTTTTCCATATTGTGAAATATCAGTGCAATGCCTCCTTGTGTTGTGATGCACTAATTGGACTTTGTTGCTCAGGCTCCATTCTGTTAAATTTTGAATTCAGTATTCACTGGAGAGGGAAAAGAAAAACATTTCTCATCTCTTAGGGTGTATGGCAAGACAAACATGGAACCTTGGGAGAGATTGAATAACTTGTAGATTTCTGTGTTCTTGTCTGTGGGGAAAATTGGTTATAAAGGATTTTAAAAGTTCCAGATATGCTCAGTCTTCAAATTTGCAATAGTAGGTATGGCCTCTTTAAAAGGTGAGAGATGAGTTCAAGGTCAAAATTTCCATGTATTTACTCAAATTGAAGAGTGTAGTAGTGGAGCCAACTGTAAAGATTATAAGAATTTATAGCTCAGAGCTTTCTTACTTTAATTCCTATAGTTTCCCATCCTCAAAGAGGAGATCAGTCTAATCATTAGCCTAACTAGTTGTAGGAACTTGAATCTAATTAATTTCTGTGCAGCTATTGGTAATCTCACAGTCTTGAAACATTATGCATTTTAAAAATATCCTTGCTACTGATTTTTTCTGTCAGAGTACATTGGTATTCCCTTGCAAATCATACGCCTTTGCTGGTTTGTTTTAATAGGGTGCTCTTACGAGTACCTCCTGATACTCTTTAACTCCAGATTTTGCTATGCTTCGTCTTTTGTTCTCTTTTTTCTTCTTAAGTGCAGATGTGTTTTGAAAAGTAGTTTTCCTTTTAGCTTCTCATTTTGAGACATTTGGGGCCTAATTCAGCAACACAAAGACTAGAGGACTTGCATAACCTAGTACTAATATCAAGGTACTGTTATCTAAAATAGTATCGGCAAAGATTTTGTGGTCTTTTTTTCTTATTCCCTATGCAAGGAGTAATAAGAATGATGCTTTTTAAAAAGAAATGTATCTTCCATTATATTTTAATTACATATACACCATTTATTATATTTCTGCTAGAGGGAGTTTAACATTGTTTTACACCATTGGTTAAAGATTGTAGTGTCTGCATGTAAGACTTTTATAAAACTTGTTAAGAAATTTTTGCCATCTGTAGAGTTGAAGAATATTATTTTAATGCCATGAAGCAAGTGGTGTCTCAGCTGACTGGGCTCCATCTTGTTTTCAGGCTTATTGTGCAGTCACATGCAAATCCTATTATCTCTTGGGACACTTGTCCTCCTTCAAGTGACACAAAAGAGGAAGCTGATCAAAAACTGCCCATTGGAGAAAGATCCCTGTGTTTTGTATTACTGCTTTGTACATGTCAAGACAGAGGGGACAAGATTCTCTCCTTTTATCAATGTAATTTAGGTATAATACCACTGGAGTGGTAGTAGGTGAAACTGGAAATAAAAGGCCCAAGTCTCTTCATGGGGGACATTGCTCTCCAAGTTTTGGTTGCATGTGTGGAACGTGGATTGCTCTTTGAATCCCCAAGCCAAGAAAATAGGACATAGCCAGTCTTGTTACTGTCACTTTGAAAGCTCAGTGGGGAGAGAAGTGCCTTTCCAAGTCCTGTGAGACTGATAAATGAAAATAAAGGGGCTTGAATAGCAATTATTATCTGAGACTCTCCTCAGGTTTTCAGAGCAGTGCCATGCATAGCTCAAAAGACAGAGTAGAATCATGTTTTACTGCCATGAATATTCAATTAATCCCAGCTCTTTTGTCTGGATGCCCGAGTCCTGAACAGTCCCACGGCAGCAGGGTCAGGTCTCCATAGTCCCATAGCTTTGCTGCTTGGTTAGATTTTGAGTGTTGTGTTGAAGCAGGCAAGCTCTGCTGAATTTGAAGTCCTTCTGGTTTGTCATTTCTTGTGTAATGTTTCCCAGGTATTGTGAACCTGAACTGACATGCATACGCTGTGCCTTATTTCCGAAATCCTTCAAGGGAAGGCCCTGCATCTCTCATCTGAGAGGTAAAATTGGGGTTTTGTAGAAAAACAAATGTTTATGTGGCTCTTTTGTTTTGTTTTTCTTTTTGTCTTTTCCTTGTGGTACAGGGCCAAGCATACCTACCATAAAACTTTGCTGGAACAAGTTCAGGAGTTGGAGACGAAGACGAGAGAGCTGGGAAAAGCCATGCTTCGTGATAGTAATGGAAAGAGGTGAGGCAAGCCTATGCTAATGTTTAAAACAGACCCTTGTACTCTCCCCTCCCTATTTCTTATTCATCATTCAAATCTGATAAATCTGATTTCAGAGTGGGTAAGAAGGCTTCTCTCTTGTATTACTCATTTATTGTTTTTCCTTTTCATATGAGTTTGTTACCCCCAACCAAATCAGCCTTTCCAGTTTCATTTCTCGTGTATTATTGCTGTGAGGCTGTATGGGAAATTGCTCAGTCTTGTGCCTGGTAATGTGTAATGCTATTACTTGGCCACTGAGCCAGACTGGTTTTGAAAGAACTTTGTTGTATGTCATAAAAAAAAGTCAATCTGATAACCATGTCGGGAGGGAAGTGTCTACAACTCAGGATATGAAGACTGTAGCTAAAAGGAGAACTGGTTAATCCAGTATGCCCTACAACTTCATTCAGTTTCACCTTAAGGGTTTTTTTTATGTTTTTGCTTTTTTCCACTGCAGGTTATATGCACCTGCTTTCAATGGTTCTCAGTTTCTTGTTGTGCCTCTCACTTATATCCACACCATATGGACTTGAACATATTGCTATTATTGAATCTTTCATTGTAAGGGGAGAGTATGTGTTGTGTGGGAACTTTTGTTTCTTCTGAAAGAAGCTAAAGAAAATCATAGTGAGGCTTTTGCATCCAACAGTTTCATTTACCATCTCAGAATGTGGCTCTGCATCAGCTGGTCGGAAAAGCTCCCCAAGTTCAAAAAGGTTTTAGAACTAACTCTTCTGTTTCTTACACAATATGGCACCACATGACTTGCTAAGAAACTACATGATCATTAAACTGGATTTTAGCAGACCTTATAAACTAGCAAACTGAGTGGAATGGGGCTTTTAAAAGATTTTTTTTTTTCTTCTGGGGCAGGGTCATCCTTTGAGCCTTTGATGTCTATTCTAAGGTAAACTAATTGCCATATTGTAGCTGCTGCGAAGACAAGCAGATTTTTTTTCAACTGAACTTGTGGGGTAATAAGCACTATTTTAAGGAAAAATTATCAGGGAGCGAGTTCACCAAGATTATAGTAAAGTGAAAAGCTTTTAAAAATGCTTGTATGAACTTTAATGTATTTATAAGATGTCCTTAGTGACCAGAGTTCACTTATCAGAGGCCAAGACAAAGTAAACACAGTGTTATTGATTAAGATCACTTCAAAACATGTGGTATTTTCAGGGTTTATTTTGAGTAATTTTTCTGCTGTGGCTTTTGGATCCTACAAAACACAGTTTATAGGTTGTCCTCACTTGAAAAAGTCACGAACTGCACATCAAATAATTTAAAAAGAAAAAGCAAACAAAGCAACAAAGGTAGCCTTCTATGCCACAATTAAAACCAACAGAGATGCCCAAAATCAGGCATTTAATTAAAAATGGGCCTTGTTTTTAGAGAGCTTGAGTGGTCACCTTGAAGTCAGTTGGAGACAAAGCTCTTGGTACTAAAATCAGGTCAGCTTCCCAGGCAAGAAAGGTATAACTTGGTGTTGTGAAGTGCTGACTGATAGACTGATTAGATGCCAGGCGATTGGAATCCAGACCAGCAGAAAACTGGCTGTTCCCAGGCACATGGCTCCGGTAGTATGAGCCCCTTGGCTCTCCTGTGGTTCCTAACCATGCATAGGATGTAAAGTCATATTGGTGTTGGTTTGTAGCATTGGTGTTTTCCTGCCAGTATGTAGTGCCAGTTATTGACAGACAGACAGGAGAGTGAGTCAGCTTTTTGCCTGATGAATCCCTGGCTTGCAAGGGGGTTTGATGTACTGTTAACAGTGAGAGAGACAGCTAGCATTTGATCTGTTTATATGTGCGTGTACGTGTCTCCAAGATCTTGATGGGTTTCTTCTCTGTTTACACACTGTCCTGACTTTCTGTAAATTTAATGGCCATGTTGTAATTCATTCATACACTACATGTTTTCATAGCCTTTTATTTTATTGCATTCTCACTGCAAACTCTTTCATCTGCATTCCTCCTCCATACAGCTTCACTTCATTCTCGAAACGCTTGCATGGAGATGATGTAAGGAATCCCTTCTGGCCTTCTTTCCCATTCTCCCTCCCCCCTTCTTTCCATGCATTTGTTTGTTCTCCTTCCTAATTGCTCCCAGATTTTCTGGGTGGTCCATCTGTGAACTAGATAATGGTAGAGTGCCTCTGCCTGCTAGGAGCTTGTGTGCTGTGCTTGTGATGTGGCCTCCTGAGTGCTCTTCAGAGTTCTGCCTTTTATCTCTTTTGTTTGTCTCCTGGCTCTTTCACACCTGATAGAAATCGTGTGCTTGTCCAAAGGCAAGAGTGAGGGTGGGAAAGAAGCAGAGTAGGAACTTTCTGCAGTTACAGCCTCTCTGGTTCATGCTCTTTATTTTTTAAAAATTTCCTTGAAGCTAGTAGAAGTGAGTGCTGAGATGCATGCATTGCTCTTCCGTCCTGCCCGCAGCCCTATTGCTTTGGGATATTTCTGTCAATGTGACACTATGCAGGAAGGGAAAGTAACCGGAGTCTCCTCATTTCTAATGGAAAGTGGAGAGCTGCATTAAAACTGCACGGGTCTGTCCGTCACCTCCAAGTAACAGTTTTTGGTCTGAAGTGTTTCTGAAAACATATCCATTAGGTGTTGGTTTGTTCAGGAAGCTGTGGAAGATAAGCTGGCTGTCATCAGGGTCTATTTTTCTGGCCCACATACTGGACACTATTTTTGTTCAGTGTTTTTCACAAACAAACAACAAAAATCACACCCAATTACAGATAAGAGAAGGATTTATGGAGCTAATTGCTTTTATCATTGCCTAGACCTTAGACAAAAAAAATGAGGTGCAAGATCTAAGTGTTCAGGATTAATCTGCTAAACAAAAAGCAAATCATAAAGCGCAGAAAGTAGTGAGTGCTTCTAGGCTTGCACAAAAGGATGCCAATAGTTTGCTGTTGATCAGCTGAATTTTTGTAAAATGTGAAGAGGATAGCACCCAGGTCCTCACTGCACCTGGGGAAGGAGTGCTGGGAGATCCACATGTGCCCCTTGGTACCTAAGTACGTGTACCCTCGTAGCAGGGTCTTCACCCTGCCAACTGTTCTTGCTAGACACACTTTTCCAGGTTAATAAAAAAATGTCTTCACTAGTGGTCGTTACATCCTTCTAAATCTTAGTCCCTTTGAACAGTTTCTAAAATTGAATTTGCTTGTATTGATCTAAAAAAGCAGGTGCAAATGTTTGCCTTACTAATGGCACGGAGCAAACAGCAAGGCAAGGGGTAGATCAGGGAGTGTCTGGTCTGCGCAGAGAAGAACGGCAGCATCCTGAGCACTACAGCTGGGTCCCAAAAACCTTGCAAATAACATTAGAGTGATGCTTGGAGATTATATCAAGTGTATTGTTTCGAGTTGTAAAGGGTCATGTTCTCATTTCTCTGTATATCTCATGTGGACAGCTAAAGACTTACCTTTCATGGAAGCTGGGATGATCACAAAATCGGATTATTCCAGGAGTAGGGGATTTAACCAGGGGAAGCAAGTATCTGGAGAACTGGCAATTCCAGAAATAGCTTGAGAAGTGGAGGAGGGAGTGTGCAGTAAGGGGCTGGTGGTGGATGCCATGCCATGCTTGCCTGCCTGCTTGTGGTAGATGAGTACCTGCACTTGTCCTCCCCAGCCCGGCACCCAGCAGTGCTGGGCTGGACTCCAGCCCAGCTGCGATGTGAGCAAGCCTTGATGCAGGAAGGGAGAGGGGCTCCCTGGCACTCTCATGTAACAAAAGGCAGGATTTAACACTAAATTTACATGAATTTGGAGAGGTGAGAGGGGCAGCTCATGTGCCAAAGCAAACATGGACATGTGGAGACACCTGCCCAGCAGACATAATCATGTTAACATGCAAGATTTACACAAAGAAAACAAACAGTTTTTCTACAGGTTTGTGTTCAAAAGTGGCATTGAGTTCAGCTGCAGGGACTTTTGTGTCTTCAAATAAGTTTACAACTAAATCTTGGCTCATAAAGGGCCAAATCTTCAAGTCCTCATTCACTTCTCACTCCATCTAACCTCTCATTGAAGTCAGCAGGAGTTCAGGTGGAGTAAAGCCTGATTAGGGACCAAAGCAAACTTTACTTTGGAAACTCATGTCACTTTATTGCTCCACTGGCCAACTAATGCAGAGCAGCCAAAGCTGTGCAGCACCCTCTTTGCGACAGTAGATTTCCTGTTTCAGAGGGTTTCTCTGTCTTGGAATTGCCAGAGAGCTCCCTTTGAAAGTAGCTTTTTGGTTGTTTTTCTGTTTTCAATCAGTTGGTGGCTGGGATTAGAAGATTATTTGATACTGAAGAACAATGTACCTTTCATGATTTACGTACTTTACAAGGAGCTGAAGGGCCTGTCTGGGGTGCTGCAGAGAAGTGCCTGCATCACTGAACTATTGTGAAGAATTTCTTTGAATTATTCAGAAATCAGGGAGGCAGTGTCTTTAACAAAGGTGAACGGAGTGACTACAGAACAAGTGAGGTATAGCTGCGAGCAACAGGGAAGTGCTGCAGTGTGTTTCTGTGCAGTGTTTTTCAGTATGCTCTTGCTGCTTTCAGACACCGACGATAGCTAGCCACCTTTTTCCTTTATCTCCATTTCATAAAACCAATACTGTTTTTCAATGTATGTAAAACAGCAGTTCCCCACAGTTTTTCTGCTGTCTGCCTCCAACAAGGAGATATACTGGTGGAGATTCTCTTTCATTTAAGTGCTTCTCACCAAATCTAACTCTGTTGCTTTAGTGAAATGTGCATGACCAGCTCTCACCCTGAGAGTGAGCTGTCTTATTTATCTTAGCCTCAGTTTTTTTTGGTGGGTGAGGGCAGATGCCTATCTCATTTCAATAGCTGCGTGAGCCGGTGGGTAATCGGTGAGCTGACACAGGTACTCGTGGAGACTTGCCCACTGCATAGGTCCCTGGGGAGGAGGAAGAGGAGAACGTGAGAAACCTGACTCAGTTTTGTGGCTGTGGACAGAGCCAAGAGCAGCAGAGTCCTCAGCCTTGCTCCGGCAGAAGCAGAAATGGTAGAACAGGCTTAACTTTTCTCTTAACAAGCCCACAAATGAGCTGAGGACGTGATCTCATGATTCCCAAGAGAAAGGCAAGCTTTTTCATTAAGTTCAAGGGGAATGAGGCTTGGGCTCATAATATTTCTAAACACTTTGTCTCTTCATTGATGCATGTCAAATTACATCTACTTGCCAGTAAGAACCCTTCACATCAGCAAGTACAATTAATCTTATTTGAAACAAATACAGTCATCTTTTTTCAACTGGTTAAATGACACTGGGTGTTTGGAGCTAAATTCTTGTTTCAGGAATGTGTTGACTTCATTGTATTTACTCAGGATACGCATGACTGTGATCTGAATCTGGCCCATCCAGTGCAGCTGAGCATAAAATGAGGCTGAAGAGGGGAGAGGTGTATTTTGGTTTTTTAGGTTTTAGAGTCTTTTTATCAGTTTTTCCAGATGTTCTTCACACCATTTCTGGGAAGCAAAGGCGAGATTTCTCCACCAGCATACACAACAAAGTGACTGGCATATTTATGATTTTTCCTTGCAGCTTTTCTAGTAAAAAGATATTAGACTCCTTTTACTAGCAAAAAGCACATAAAATTATATCAGTGGGGTTTTTTTAAAATTCTTTGATTCCATATGGTAAACATTCATGTATGGTTGGTGGAAAATGCATAATTTTGTTTTATTTTACACTTGTCCCTTTCTCTCTCCCTTCTGTCCCCTATCAGTAAGGAATAAACACATTATTTCTTCATTTTAATATGTAGTGTTAATTTCCGGCATTTCTAACCCCTATGTGTGAGGCACTTGAAATTACTAGGTTTGATTCTGCTCCAACTTGAGCACTGGGGAGGCTGCAGTGCAGAGATGGGAAGGAGCAGAGGGCAGAGAGGGTTTCAGCAGCTGTCCGGAGGGGATGAAGGGGGAGTTATGCTCCCACCGGCACTTGGGAACCCAAGTGCCCAGCTGCTAGCACAAGCTAGTTGGAGCTCACATGCCCCTTCTCTGGTGCATTAATTATTTCACATCCTGATTGTGCTTATCACGTAACCTTGAGGGAGATCCAGTGCACAAATAGGGTTAAAACCTGGTGATCTGGAGAAGGATTTAGAGCTGTGATCAAATCTGCTAGCAAAGTCAAAGTTGACGGAGGTACAGTATCAGCACAGAGGCCAAAATGAAGCTGTAAATTGAAAGAAAAGATGAGAAAAAAACAGAACATAACAAGATAGGAGTTACAAGTGATTAAGGGGCCAATCTCTCTGATGCCTAATCCTGAGTTTACTGGGTTGGGCACTGGGGATCTCCACAGGGGAAAGAAGAAGAAATCTTCCCTCTAGCCTGCACAGCAGGAGAATTGCTCCATAACAACTCTTCCAGTGTGATGGCTTCAGCAGTCTGCCTCTGCTCCTCTGCTGGCTAACTCTGTCTCAGAAGAGAGGCGGGACAGGCTGCATTCATGTCTCTGATTTGTGGCAAAGAATTAAGTATTAAGTTACATGTAGTAAGGACAAGAAAACAGAAGTTGTACTAGATATTAAATATTTAGTGGACAATTACAAACTACTTAAAAGCTTAAAGAAAAGCAATTTGGTTTTTTGCTGATCAACCAAATGTCCTGGGCTTTGCTCTAAATTGTATCCCAACGCTTTCAATGTTAATAAGTTTTTGTTGTTGCACTAAGCTGTTCTTTAGCTTTTTTTTCTCTATTAGAAAAAAGGAGGAGAAAACCTGATAAGAGGAGTTCAGTTTTTGAACACAGAAGTAATTTTACCTTTGGTCTAAGTGTGTAAGTGGACTTATTTTAAACCAGAAAGTCTCAATTAAAAAATTTAAAAAAAAACCTACAGCACAAAATAACACACCACCTTTTACATAGAGACCAAGCATGGAAAACTTCAACTTCCAAGGTGACTTCTGAAAAAATGAGTGAGTAGGAAAAGAATGTTATAATTGCGACTGTATTGCCACCTTATCCGTAGAGGATACAAAAAGCACCCACTAGAGTAAGTGCAAAGTGAGGCACTTACAGACAAGAAGTAAACAGCACTGATACCAAAAGGAGGATAGCTGAAAAGCAGCAAGCCACACTTAGCCTTTTCTGCTTCTCAGACATTTAAATTGAGTCAACTGGGCAGCTTCAACTTTGTGTTAACTGGCTTTGGGACAACTGGCAATGATTCCTGCCCCCCCACCCCACACCCCAAAGTGCATAACACATGCTTAATGTTTAGAAATGGAAGGCACTCGAAGGAGAGAGATGTATTGTCTATAATTTTCTTAGGGTTGTTGCTCTTCAGAGAGGTATGTGATGTTTAGTGTTTGCTTTTTTTTAGATTGTATTTTTAAAAGGTACTTTGAAATACTGTCATCTTATGGTGGGGTGACCCTGGCTGGACACCAGGTGCCCACCAAAGCTGCTCCGTCACTTCCCATCCGTCTTGGAGCCAGCTGGCATTGGCTCTATTGGACATAGGGGAAGCTTCTAGCAGCTTCTCACAGAAGCCACCTCTGTAGCCTACCTGCTATCAAAGTCTTGCCATGCAAACCCAATACATCTATGTTCAAAGAATTAGCCTTGGAAAGAGGTTTAGGAATAACAGCCCCAAAAATGAAGGCTGGAGTTGATTGTCCAAGTGATTTTACGAGTCAAAGGAGGGATCTGTTTGGCTTTTCTGCCTTAGGACATTGTTAATGACACAATGCCTTAGGACATTGTTAATGACAAAAGAAAATGTAAATAATCCTTGCTTGTCACCAGAATGAAAAGCTGTGTCTTGCTTTTAGCTGTACAACTTTAAGGACCAACATAAAGAGGATTTTGTGGGCTTAGAGTGTAGAATTTGGCCCCAGAACTTTCCATACAGTCTGGGTACTGCACAGAGGGGCTGGCTGAAGCTCGTGACATGCCTCAGCTTCTGTCTGCTGTTGTAAGGCGATTGTGCCACTGGCACAGGGGGATGTGGCAACATGGGTAGACTTGCACATGCCTGGCATGGGGTCTACACGCTGGCTGCAGGCCCTCCTTCATGCTGGGGTCCTGCATGCAAACCTCTGAGATGTAATGGGAAAGGAAAGCTGCTGTTTTGGTGAAGTAGCACACTACCAGGCCAAATCACAAGCTGTAACAACAGTTTCTCCAAGGCGTTAGCGGGTGTCATGGATCCATGGGGTTTTGTTGAGGTGGCTGCAGGGCTGGCTTAAGAGTTTCCCAGACCATTCCTTAGCAGCCGTGGTCATACGGGCCCATCTTTGCCCTGTCTCCTCAGTTGGATCAGCTCAACTGTTTGTGGGTCCTTGTGATAAATGAGCTGAAAGTATGTGGGATGGTGTGGGGAGCACTGTCAGTCACCACAAAGGACATCCATGGAGCTGCTACTGCAGTTGTGTGATACTCTTAACCTTTTCACATCCTGGCAGGATAAACAACTTGCAGCTGTCTGTGAGCTGAGCTCAGTGTGGCATGTTGCAGGCCCGGAGAGCTCGCCACTACATGGCTGCTTTACATACGCTCCAAGTCAGTCTTGCAGGGCCACACATCCAGATATGTTTGATGCTTAGCAGACAAACAGTCAGCTGGATAATGTCAAATATAACTCATAAAGAGGGAAAGTTCCTTAAATAGTTGCCTCCTGTCTAGGGAAAGGGAGTTTCTCCTCTGTGGCTGTGGTGTGTACTTGGGAAGCAGCTGGAGGGGAGCTGCTGCATTAACAGGGCCTGGAGATGTTATACCGTGGTGGGGCATAAGGCCTCCAGCTTCCCTGGAAAGTTGGATGTTGCTGAACCCTCACCAAGGACTTGGTACTCCCTGAAGCCTGGTTGTCTTGGTGCAGGAGTCACCTCTGATAGCTAACTTCTCACACCTCTGAGCCTGCAAGTGGCACGGGCCAGGCATCTGTCTTCATCTCCCTGTGGTTTGTGCCTGGTGACCCTTTGGTCTTCTAGTCGTGGTTGGGGTTTTTGGTGATGACTTGCTGAGCGTTTACAGAAAAATGCAAAAGGAACATGGATTTGGATGCCTCTCTATTTCAGCTGGATCCTGAGTGATTAAGGAGCAGTGTGTGTAGACGCTGACGCTGCAAAGAAAATGCTGATTTTTGTTTTACTGTTCATATGCCTCAGACGCTTCCTTGCAAAATGCTCCAGAGATTTCCTTTGATTACACTGCAGCTTCATTATCAGTAACGCCTGTTTGCCTTTTAAATTAGAAAGGCCTCCTGCTTTGACCTCATAGTAAAACATTCCTGCAATCTAATGCTAGATAACCAAAAATAACATCTTCCCTTTGTGGACTGAAAGAGAGAAATGAGCAGAAGCCTGTAGTTGGTACTTTTGCTGTTCTGTAGGAGGGCGATTCCTCTCTCTGATGTCTTCCCAGCCCAGAGGACGGAGGTATATTTGCTCACACAGCTAGTCAGGCCTTTCTTCCACAGCCCTGGGTTGTTCCGAGCATTTGAGCATACAGAGTTTTGCTGAACCCTCAGCATTAGAGTGACTTGCCTTTGTGATGGTTTGCATGCTTCACTTTTGAATTCCTGGTCTGTAGGAATGTTGTTTTTATGTTCTCCATACCCCAAGTCTGTGTTACTTGTCTCTCTGCCCGCTGCATAACTCTAACAACTCCTTTATGTGAATTCAAGTAATGCACTTGAGTCTAAACTAAAAGAAAACAAGTTAAACCAAGGCCTGCGGCCATGCTGAGGGAGTGCACTCTGCCAGCAGGGAGTATCTGAGGAAGAAGAATAGGTCTCCTCTAGCCAATTACAACGGTGTGGCCACAGACTCTGCGTGAATGGTGGTACTCGCTCTTTGTCTGCCCAGGACCATGATTGATGCTGTAAGCCTTTAAGCAGTGTTATGCCACATGAAAGGTGAGAGATAGAAATTGTGAATAAATCCTCAGGAGCACTTGGTGTCCCTTAGCAGCTGGAGAGGGATTTGTGGGTCCCCTCTGCCAGGTCATACTTGGGGAGAAGTCAGAGTGCTTGAACTTCTAAATCTTCTTTAGAAGAAACTTGGTAGAGTTTGAGAACCAAGAGACTGGAATGAAAATCAACAATCTGCTTCTAAAAGTTTTGGTGATTAGGATCGATCAAAGCAGGAGAATTGTTTGTTTCAGACCTTTTTTCTTGCTCTTCGTATTTTATGTTCATGTAACTTTCAGTGACAGAAACATGTCAACAAAGAAACAGCAAACTTTTGAGTACATTACTGTTTGGAATGTATGTAAAAAAGCAATTATATTTTAATTCTAAGTTTTAAAAAGGACAGAGTATCCTCTTCTCCCTTCAAAATCTAATCCACAGCTGAAGACAACAGGGACAGAAACTTCCTAATGTTTTACCTTACGTTTAGTTACATTGCATGTTTTGCAAAAACTACTTCTCCCCTCTGTCCCTCCCCGCTGTAGCAGTGCAAGGGCAGTGCGTTGCAAGATGTTTCTTCCAGCAGGAGAGGAATGTGGGCCAGCCAGGGCTTCTCAGGCAACAACATGTTTAACTGAGTATGTGACAGTGAAAGAAAAGAGGTTGAATGACGGTTTGTCTGCTACTCCATTTGAAAATACATATGGGTAGCAGGGAGGCTGTGGAGTTAAGGGCAGAATTTCAGCCTGAGCTTTGGAGCGTTTTCTGTTTTAAACCAAGCTGTACGATGATTTACCTGCTACTAGTGCTGCAGCAGCACCACAGGGTAGAAGAAACAGTGAACTCTGCACCTGCAGGAAGTACGGTGAGGGAGTTTGTAGCTATTCAGATGACAGGAAAAGCAGCTGCGTGCCTTCTTGTCCTTTGGGCTTACCCATGGATGTACCACTGTGTATCTTGCACTGAAGAGCAGTGCATCTGCCGCACGTTCTTTGTGTATTTTTAAGGCAGAAGGATAGCAACTGGAGTGTGTGCTTCTATGTTTTATTTGTGTCATCTTTAGCAGGCCTGGTAGGGCTTCACTAGTAGCTCAGTTCTTCCTTCTAGAAAGTGGAAATGCAGAAACAAAACCAAATCATATCATATTTGTGTATCACACTGAATTCTTAATAATCCAGAAGGGCAGAGAGTTAAAACCAATGGCAACTAAGTGTCTTTGCCCATTTAGTGTGCCTGTGCTCTCTGTCTTCTCTAGTAAGTCATAATAATCATCACTTCGTAAGAGTTCAGCTCTTGTAAGAGAAGGGGGGTCCTGAATTTTTTTTAACTGTGCCATGTGTGTGTTTTCTCAGGGAAGATCCAATTTTAAGAGACACCTGCATCCACTTTAACCTTCCTTTCTTTGTGAGCCCTGCTTTTGCCACCAACTAATTAGCGGACATGGGAGGACGTTCTGGGTCAGGCTATACCAAGTACGGCAAATCCTCATTAAAGTTAATCAGTGCTCAGTAGGTTAATTGGTGGTGAAGCTCATCTTTTTTTAATTACTTGAGCAAATGAGACAGCAGGACCTTGTGGTCAGCTTTGAATTATTCTGTTTGTTTTGATGCACCTCATTTGAATGTGTAAAGGCAGATGTTTGTTGCTTAGATTTAAGGGCTGTTTGCTTTTGTGAGGGATGAGAAAAAGGGAACACAGGAAAATAAAATGACATCTCTGTTGACACCTTAGAGCAATTCAGATATGAAAATCGGAGAGTAATTTTATTCATGAGATTTAAAATATTGTTAGAAAATAACATATTATCTTTTGTTTACCTTTTGATTTGTGGTTCACTGAATGAATGCATGTAATGTTGTTAGTGCAGACTTACAGGCAGACAGAAATCATCTTGACCCTCTTAGGAAGCCGTTGCAAAGGTATTCCTGGCACAAGGTATTATTTATTATTGATAGCAACTGAATCTGGTTTCAGATGACTTGAGTAATGAGTTTTTAAATCTGTTTTCTCATAGTAACCCTCCAAATCGGGACATTTTTTCTGGTTTTTGTTCTAAGTTACTATTTGTTTTGTTTAGTTCAAGGCATTTTGTCTGTGTCCTTTGTTCTTCATATAATTACAGATAGATGGTGTCTCTCCCTTACCCCTTTTGGGGTCACTAACCAATTTAAGCATATTTCACTGTCACTTTCCAGGTCACTGACTCACATAAAAATGTCTGGGTTTATGGTTTCTTCCATTCTGACATGATTTTTGAGGTCCTGAGTATGAACACAACTATATCCAATATTCAGAGTATGATCTCATTATTTCATATCTTTTTGACGCAGTGCATATTAAGATGCCATCCTTAGGCCCCATGGGGGGACCTAGTCAGTGGCTTTGAGTCACTGGAAAGCAGAATTAAAACTTGAAATCATGGCTAATACTTAAGATTGATTTACAAGCAATATTTCTGTAAGCGAGGCCTAACCTGGTGCCTGCCAGTCTGACATCATCATCAGTTTTGCATCAAAGTGTGAGGGAGACTGAGAAGTCTTCACTTTGGTAGCAGATAAAAACCTTTTCTGAAAGCAGGGACTCGGTATCAGTGCAAACACTTTAGTTAAGAAACCCACTTAACTTCACTTTTCTTTCCTTTCAGGGCTTGTATTGAGAGAGCTAATAACTATTAATAAGTCAAATACTCATCCATTTCAGAAGAGCTGTGTTGCATTCACCTCTGTGTATTAAGAGCTCATTTTATACTACTTGACTGGCCCTGACTTGCAGTCTGTTTAATCATCACTTGTACTAAAACCACAAATGCTCTAATTCTTCCATGTGTTTTTCTTTTCTCTACATAGAAATTATTCAAAATTATTTCCTAAATGGGAAAATCAGATGTGACTTCAGTTTTGAAATTGTTGATTATAATTAGCAATATTGAGGATAGTCTAGCTTTGACTTCCTTAGAGCTGCAATGTGTCATTCATGTTCAGAAATCCCTTGAGAGCATACTTGCCTCCACACATTGCACACAGAAGCCTGAGGAGATAACCATTATTCGCCAGCAGCAGATACCGTCCTGCACTTCATCTGCTGCTGCATGGTAAACAAACAGATGAAGAATGTGTTCCTCATGCATTTTGCTGCTGTGGTTAATTCCATTCTCAGTGTAAGAATTTTGTGGCAGAAGTTGATTATTTGTTCCTTAGAACAAATATTTTTGATCGGTGTAAGATTCCTTTTTTAAGCCATCTATCCAAAACCACCCTCTGGTTCTCCTACTGAGATGGGAACAACTGTACCTGTATGTTGTTCTTTACCTGCAGAAGATGAACAAGTATTCCACTTCTGTCATGCACAGGACAGCAGTAGATTCAGACAGCATTTCGCTATACTTACCAGTCAATGGTCTTACAAGTTACCCAGCAGTCCTCCACAATCAGCGGGAGGTTGCACAACGCAGCATTGCTAGTTTGCACGTGCACTGGTAATGATTGATTCTGCAGGCTGTCAACTTTGTAAGCCTGTTAAAGGTTAGAAAAATCTCATGCCTTGCTTTATGCCTGCCCCCCTTTACCCTGTGATCCTTTGTAGTAGATGCTTTCTATTATGCTGCCTGCTTTGAGCAGTTGGAGATTTCATTGTGTATGTACTTGCGTTTCTTACTGACAGCAGGTCTGGTTTTTTTAACCAGTTAGATCTTCCAGGATTTTTAGAAGCTTCCATGCTGTAACCCTGGTTTTAGTGGAAACCTGTGATCCTTTCTTCTTTGAACGCGTGAAGGTCCCATGACCCGAGAGCTCTTAAAGATTCATTGACATTCTCAGTTGTTATCTATAGTTTTGCTTCCAAATCTATTATCTAGTTCTATTTTATATTGAGAGAATACTGCTGACTGCAGGCAGCAGAAGCAGCCTGGCATATCTGATGCAGCTGTAATTCTGTGGTGCCAAGGGAAGGGGGGGAAGAGACCAAGTGTCTGAAAATGCTGACAGTTTGTAAAGATTTTTAAGGAGAGGTCTGTAGACTGTATAATTTTCTAGTTCAGGTGTCTGAGCTTAGAGACTCCAGGAGAAAGAAAGATTCCTCCCTTTCTTTCATGGACATCTCATTATGCACTGAACAGAGGACTGTGAGCCTGGATATTACCCTAATGGACTATTAAGTGGAATATAAGCCTGCATGGCTGGATTATGTGTTATAGGTATTTCAGAGATTCTTTGGTTACTTTCTTGTTTGAAGTTAGCAAACTGCTTCAATGAAAGGGAGTTGTTTGTTTAAAGTGGTTGTAAGCTTGTTGATGGCAGCAGCTGCGCTTGCTGGGATTTCCATTCCATATACCAAATGTATGTGAATTTGTAATGTAATCCAAGAAAGATATCAACGTTGGCATTCAGATGTGTGTCCATGTTTGCAGCATACCAGTGGAATTACTGCTTGTGAATAAAGATGTGAAAGACCAAGCGGACTGTGAAAATGGAAACACAGTGTATATGTAGTGCAAATGGGATAAAGACACTACAAGGGACTGCACTGGCAAACAGATCCCTTCTATGCACTGACTACATCTCAGTGTTAGGAACAAGTGTGAGATGGAAAAAAACAACCCAATCACAGAGGAACTTTGAACTAAAATAGGCTGTAATGTCTTTTTCAAAATAGTCTGATATGTAACAGTTATTTGAGGCTCCAGTGCAATGAGATTTGGACACCTCCATTATTTTAAAACCCCTTAGTGGGACTTGTATATGTAATAAGGTGCTTTGAAATGTCAGGATCCTAGCCATCATTTGTTAATTCTGGGCCTAAAGTTATTGATGAAATGAGTTGTGTTTTTAGTAAAAATCAGTATGGAGATTCTCTAATGATTTGTGTATATATGTTAAATCGATTGTAAGCATGCTGTATTTTTCACCTTAAGTTTGTATTTTCACTTTCTGTAAATTCAATAAAGATTTTTCAGGCCTTTGACAGGAACTGTGTAAACCAAAGGGGCTTTTAAAATCAAAAACTGGACAGAAAGTTTTCTTTCCAGTATGGGACCTGAAAATGAGAGTGTGCTTTAGAAGACAGAACCTAGCTATGGGTCCCACCTTTGGTTGCTTCAGGCCATTTTGCAGGTGTGATAGAAGCTGTTTGCAGGTGTGATAGCAGCCTTTTACCATGTGCTAAGCCACAACGCTTTGCTCCTTCTCTCTAAGGCAGTTTGTGGGTGCCATGATACATGTATGTAATACTAAAGGGAAATCTCCTTTTTAATGTTCCGTATCACTTGATGTCAGACTTCTGATATGGTTTGTAATAGTTTATAGGCATTGGGCATTCAGAAATCACAATACTAGTGATGGATTAACTAAATGTGAACTTATACAAAGTGGCCTTAGAAAGGAGGAGTTTCCATTATTAGAGAGTTCTCTTGGTAATGTGCAGTTTAAAGGAAGAGAAAATTCTTTTTCGTGCTACAGCCATCTTAAAATACTGACAAATTCAAAGCTGCCAAGTACTTTAAATATACTTGACTTCTACCTTGAAACTATCTGGTTACTCACTGTTATATTTTTTTTCTCTTCCACAGCGTGAATGAGCGAGATCATTTGTTAAAAAGGCTCGGCAGGAAAACTCCTCCGAGCCTTTTCCGTGCTCATTCTGTCCAGCAAAGTGTATCACGTAAGTAGCAGATTATGTATGTGTGTGTGTTTCACAGCAGTCAGTCCCAGATGAGTGGAGTGAAGGATGATTATTTTTTAATTAAATTGTAGGTAGAGATAATCTAGTGCAGAGGCTGAGCTGCCAAGCAAGACATATACATTTGGAAGTGGAATTAGTGTATTTGGCCCTAGGCGAGTGGAGCTCAAATATGGATAATTCCCTAGGATCCAATCAACAGGCCCAAATGACAAAATCCCAGTACACAGGTTCTCTAAATGTAAAATCCTGATAGTCTCAAGAATACTGTAAAATCAAAAACTCTGCAGGAATAAAATAAATGTTGTGATAGAGCCTAGCTTAAATGTTTTTTTATGAAAAGTCATATTAGCTGTGGTTAGCTGAGAATACAGCGATGTTTCAGGGATGCCACATAGGGGTTCTGTGTTTCTGATGAGGAAAGCCATGGCATGCAGAGCTGCCTCTCTCATCTCCCTCTTTGTCTTCTGCTGGCAGAAGAGAAGCAATGTCACACCTCGCTATTTGGAATAAATTGCATTTCTTGTTGGTGTAGAGGTCATCCGTTTATTCATCTTCCTAGAGGAACATGTGACAGACCTTGATCTGCTGGACCTGACTTTTTTTTGTCAGCGTTAGAAAGGCTTCCATGCTATTAAAAATTATCTTAAGAGCTTTGTAGGCCAGATACACACTGAAGGACTACGGTTGGACTTGATGATCCTTGAGGTCTTTTCCAACCTTAATGATTCTACTGATTCTGTGACCAGGGAGTCCAGTCAACCCCTTCTAGTGGTAAAATGCAGTCTCTCTTGTGGTTAAACTGGTGATCAGACTATGCTCATCTTACTAAAGAAAAGAGCCCCCCAAGCTGCAGTACTGCTGCACATGGGGCAAGGGGTAGGCACTCAGGATTTGGGTTTTGCGTTGCCTTGCAGTGAGAAGTGGCACCCCTGACTGTTTAAGAATCCCAGGGAGGTAAAATCTCATTGCTGACTGTGTCGTCTTCTGTAGCAGAACTGTTGTGGTTCAAGCCACGGAGGCAGGGCTGGGATTTGAGAACCTAAATGCCAGAGATATTCCTATTTTCCACCAGGAGTTTGACTAGAAGGGGTGAGACAGTGACAGATCTGCTAGTCTTTGTCCTTCATAGAGCCATTGCAAGAACTATCACTGTCAAGGGATGTAGGGTCTTTAGCAATCAATCCCATTGCTCCTGGGAAAAGAGGCTGGTGCACAGGACAGCGCTGTGGACCATGTGCTCCTGACAGAATTTAATCCGTTGTGCCAAGGAGCCAGCGATGGTAACAGCAGCACAGCTTTGGGCATGCAAACATGCTCTTTGAGGAGATTCCAGAGGTGATGATTAGCCGAATAAATCCATAAAATGCATAAATAAATTGCTATCAAAGTGGTCTGCTGTAGAGACCACAGTGCAGAAAGGAGATACACCAGTGGTGACTAGTCAGACTTGATATATGCTTTTACTCTGGTAGAACACGTCATCAGCTTGTTTGTAGGTGAGTAACTATTGGGAAAGAAAAACGAGATATTAAACCCTAATTTGGATAACCAGCTTCCCTATAAATGCAAATGATTATATGCTAAATGAGTCAAGCTAGTCAGGATAGGTTACAATCAGATGCCTGTTTTTCACATGAGCATAAATTTTGATTGTGAAGCTGTTAGGATTGAAAGACGCTTTTTATAGCATATCCATGACTCTTTAATTCTGTCATCTCTTGTCAAATGTTATTTTCCAATATTGCATAGCTGCTATATGTACAAGGCCACGTGAAATCCAGGGAACATGTGCTGTTTTCACAGCCCTAAATTGTGCAACTGTTTACTAAATGCTAGAAATCTTCAAAGCAAGGAGTTGATGAATAGGGCAGTGGCCTTGACATGCTGGGCCAATATCTTAAATCACACTACAACTGCTCTGTTTGAAGTCTTGAACTGTTCATGTTTCCATCAGGCTCCAAGTTTCCAGCCTGTGAAGGCCACTTCTTCCAAAAAATTGCTTGTGTGACTTCAACTCAGAATCTGACACTTGCTTATAAAGCAGGAAAATGGCTTGTTTAGTTAGAGCTGATGAAGGCTTAAGCAAATCAATTGCCTACAAGGAAGGAAAATGTGATTAAATTTCTTAGCCCAGAATGTAAAGATGCAATACTGGTTTGAGAGTATCGACATTTTTGATAACAACTGTTTCCAAATTTCTGGAGAGGAAACAATGCTTAAAGAGCTTTGTTTCCAATCACATGGAAAGGAGAAGAATCTCATTGGCAGTTTCAGGACTACTACCAGTGGTCCATGGTGGGAGGAAAAAGATGACTGAGGTAAGTCTGCAAAGGCCTGTATCAAAAGGTGGAAGCTCACTTTGTGTGTTTTCTTAGCTCTCAGTTGGTGAGCCAGCACATCTCCAAAACCATTATCACAACGCAAGACCTTCAGGCAAGATGCATGGCTGCAGTGTTCCCATACAGCACCATGTATGGGAGATCCAGCCCCCAAAGTGGGTGCAGAGCCACACACCCAGTGTCATGTCAGTGCCATACAAATGTGCCAGCAAGGATTAATCTCTTAAACACCTCCTCCCAGTAAAAGAACTGTCTCAGAGTGGCTGCCTTGGAGAGTAGCTCCTGTCCATCTGGAAGGGTATGCCCTTAAAGTGTGTAAGACCTTTGTGGCTATTTTTCTTTCTCTGGCATTGTTTTTGTGTTCCTGAATCACGCAGAGCTGTCAGAAGCATGAAAGAAATCTGTCTACTATCAAAGATCATGTGTCTCCTTTCTACCAGTATAACTTCTGGGAAGCTTTATGAAAACTTAAAAAAAAAAAACAAAAAAAACACCACCCACATATGGTGAAGTTCCTGTTGGATTACATTGTACTGAGACTTTAGTGGAAGAGTTTTGTATGGTTGTCAAGACCATGTGCAAACATAAAACCATCTCAGTGGAATCTTGTAGGCGGTGGTGGCGGCCGTGGCCTCTGGGCTTGTAGCTCCTGGTGAAGGTGCCTGGTGAAACTGGAGATTGCTCATTGCCATCTGTTTTCTAAAGCCTCTTAAGAGTGAGCAGGAAGTGCCACCAGGCTGCTCTCAGATGTGTCTTTGGACTCTTCTTTTTAGTGTGCTGTGAGGCTCACGCTCTAGGGAAGGAGCAATAGTGACTCCCAAAAGCTCTCCCTCTCAGAGGGTTTGCTGGCAATGAGGTTTTCTCTAGGTGAGCTTCTCCAAGTCTCCATCCAAGTTGATGTCTTTTTTTTTTTTTTTTTTTTTTTTTGTTGGTATTGTGGAAAAAAGACTTTTTTTTTTTTTTTTTTTTGGTGTGACTTGATGAAAGAAGCATCTGCTTTAGACAAGTTCTGTAGATACAAAAGATGGTTCTTGACCTCCCCTTTCCTCCTGCATGACTGACCTGTATCACCTGTGCCCCCAGACCCTCACCAGCAGGATGGGAAGGGTGATGCTCCCCACTTGTGCAGGTACCCTCCAACCTGTCCATCTTTAGGGAAAGTCCCATACCATCCCTTTAGTGCAGTTTCCTTCCTGTAATTCAGAATGCCCCCTGCCAGTGTTTAGTTGTCATTTGTCTCAGCATGCTCTTAAAAACAGATGAATCCCATTCTCGTTAAGCACTGCTCCAGCAGAACTCCCCCTGAAATGCAGAAAGCTGTGCCTGAATGAGGATTACTGCACTTGGCCCAGATTTCCTATGCTAGCAAAGAAAATCCCTCTTCCTTTAACAGAATATGGTGATTGCATAGAGTAGATCCAAATGCAGACTGTATGGTTTGCACCTTATTAATCAATGGAGAAAAAGCACCTGTCATCTGAGGTTCATTTCACAGTATGGGGGCTGACGAATAATAAATAATAATAATGTGTTCATGCTGAGAGCTCTAATCCCACCATTTATTCTCCACTAGCAGATACCTTCTTCCTCACTTTTCTGCTGGTGCATTTTGATTTGAAAAACAACAGGGTAGCTACTTGAGATGCTTTTTAAACTCCATTTCCTCTTACCTTGCATGTGTTTGAAATATATATTCTGTATTTTTTCCAAGCTACATATTCATTGACTGTCAAGTGGAGTCACAATCTTTCAAAATCAACTTAAGAAAAAGAAATAGGAATAATTAGTTCAGAATTGATGCTGCGGCATCTGTATCTGTTTTCTACATGCAAATACCAGTAGGTTAGTATCTGGGATGAAAGAGATGGGACCATTTGTCAGGAATTCTTCTTGGGTCCTTTAGAAAACACAGGCATAGTTTAT
The DNA here is from genome assembly GCF_000699245.1 of Pterocles gutturalis. Classification (NCBI taxonomy): domain Eukaryota; kingdom Metazoa; phylum Chordata; class Aves; order Pterocliformes; family Pteroclidae; genus Pterocles; species Pterocles gutturalis. Next base: position 22,554 of record NW_010135903.1, on the reverse strand, counting down.
CAGCAGAGAAATTAATTATTTTTGTAAGCATTAGTCAAAATGTTCAAGATTTAAAACAGCTCTCACTTTCCCAGGATAAGTGGAAGAGGATTGCTGTAGAAGTCAAAGCTGAGTAGCATTTACTGTTTAATTGGTAAATGTGAACTGAAACATCATAGCAAATCTCCTCGAAAACTGTGCAGAAGCAGACAGTTGGCCTGAGAGAGAATTTGGCTGGCCAAGTGACACCCTAACATTGATTTTTATTGTGTCAGAGAGAGTTTTAATATGTAAGCAGCAACATTTCCTAGAAGAGATTTATTTTTTTTAAAAAAAAAGCCCCTCCCATCCCTGAAACCCTAAAACTTAATTTTAGTGTATTTGAATCTGGGCATTTTTCTCCAAAGGCAAACAACATGATGGTAAAATTTTTTTTATGGTTTGGACTATACTAAACCATAATACCACTGCATGTATGAAGGAGTGAAATGCTGCAGAAGGCAAGGCTTCTGATAGACTTCCAGTGGGAACTGCCATCTTGCTGGTTGGAACAAACCCCAGGACAGACAGTTCAGGAGTGCAAGGAGTTAGAGGACCTCTAAAATAAATCCCTGAAGTGACTAAACATGTATGAAGTCCCTCAATGAGCAGATTTTCTGGAATGAAAAGTCCACTTGGGACCTTTTCTGGTCCTGGTTTTGGAAGCTGTTGTATGTCAGGGGACTGTTAAGCTTGTGCAGCATTACTGTCTGTGTTCGAGGCACATGTGTGGAGGCAGTTTCTCTGATCCAGCATTGCACAGACCAGAATATCCATTGCAGTGAACAGAAAAAGAGTGTGTTAAATTAGAAACCTAATGGGAGACTAGATTCGGATCTACTAATACAATATCAAAGCTTTAAGAAAACCCAACAGGATGCTTTTAAAATTCAGTCAGTTGCCTGATAATATCTGGTACAAGTGAAACCTTAGATTTGATGAGAACGCGAATCTCCTCTTAACAAATGAGCCCCACTGACAGATACTCAAAAGTGCTGCTTTCCCTCCGTTCATAGAAAGTCTCTGAGTACAAAGGTCCTTCCTTCTGTGACAGCCGTGAGTGGGTTGTGCCCAGAAAGCCCCAAACAAATGTGCTCCTTCCTTGGGCTGCTGCAGGACAGCCAAACAATGAGGCCCTTGTTCCCAGGGCAGGCTCATAGGTGTGGTTTTAAAATCGGCATTGGGGGAAAAGTTCAAACTTCCGAAAAGTTCCCTGGTAACTGACAGATGGAAACTTTCCTTGTTTTTGGATAAGGTCTGAAAATAGTGGAAATGTAGACCTTCTTGGGGAGTGTGGATGGGACTTGAGCATTCACAGCATTCTGACTCTGCAAGGCAGTCAGCTTCCTGAACAGTTTGAAGCTTGATTTTAATGGTAATGTTAATAAAATAATGTAATATGAACTCGTCTTCCTCTATAGGCATCAACAGGAAAAGTTTTAAATAAATTGCCAAATGTTGAGCTTCAGCTAAGTAAGGCAGTGTCCAAGTATGAGGGTCACAGCCTTTCCCATTATGTATGTGCAAACCCTTCATTGCTGATATTTTGGAATGGATCAAAAACATGAGGATGTAAGGATACCATTGGTGTTCTTAACCATTGATCATCTTAGCCCGAAATTTTTTGCCCTTTTAAGATGTTTTCTGCTGGTGTAAGCATAATGAACACATTTATTTGGTTGCATTTTGCATTGGCTTTGCAGAGTGCTTGGGCTGCCTGGCTATTCATAGGCCTGTGCTAGCACTGCAAATAAGCAGGTCATGGGAAGATACCAGGGGTTGACGGGCTCCGCACACTCGTGCGGTCCGTGCTGGATTTGCAGTAGTTATGACAGCTGAAGAATCTAGTGCGCTGAATGGTCTCACTGGGTAAGTAAATATAGCAAAGCTATCTTGATGCAGACTAGGTTGTGGGGCATGGACTTAAGTCTTTCAGGGCTTTAGCTTGCAGTCTTTGACCAAATTGGTTTTCCATTGAGAATTTATCCAAAAAAGCGAACAGTATGCTGGCCCTTAGCATGGAACAAACCCACTAGAGGTACTTGTTAAAGTGTGAATTCACACTTTTTTTAAATGAAGGCCTGTTCTGTAAATCATATTTCCTTTGCAATTATCCAGCATACACACACTTTTTCCAAAAGAGAGTTTGCATTTTGTGAACCTTCAGCTAGAGGCAGGAAAACTCAACTTGTGTCTCTGTAGCTGTATATATATTGGCATGGAATTGCTCAGGGAAAATAAAATGAGATGCTGGGATGATCAGTCATATAATCAAAGTTCATCCAGTCCTGCAATCACTCCAAGAGGGAGATGTGGTTGGAGTCTGTTCTGGATGATGTATTTCTGTTTGAATTCCCTCCATTTACTGGCAAAGATTTCCTACCATGCTTGTGGTTCAGGCCAGCTCACTTGCTGATAGCATACTCTCCTGCTAAGGGAATGTGCGATCTGACTCAAGAGCTCGAATCTGCAGTGAAGTCCCTGTGGCTTCAGAGGTGACATTTACCTGCATTCTGTGGGCACGGAGACAATCCTTCCCATTAATTGAACAGTCATCCCTAATGTTGTGGACTCTCCTCCCAGCAGCTTGCATCTGTGTAGGACTTGCTGACTGCCCTCCCTGTGTGCGGGCATCAGTCAGAGGAAAAGATCCAGGAGTCCTTAGAGCATCTGTGGTCAGCTCACCTGGTCTCAATTTATTTAGACTCTGACTTTCTAATTTCTCCATTTTTGTAACTGTGCTAATCTGCACTTTTTTTCCTTTCTGGTTACTCATTTTCACCTGAAAATCACCTTTCTTTGGTGTCGTAAAGTCTACTGTCCTTTGCTATAGTTTTCCATTCAGCATTTTCTGTAGGGTCCTGTGTGCTTTAGATGATGATTGGTGTATCACCATGTTGGCCCATTAGCTGTTGTGACTGTTTCACTGGTAACTTGGTGTTTCACAGATGATGTCAGAAATGTCAGTTGCCTAGTCCACAATACTTAAAAGAAAGCAGACACGTGGTTATTTTCATCTGAGGAATTTCTAGGGAGAATTGTGCTAGCTAACAGGATTAACTTGTGCAAAATAGGGACCTCCAGAAGATGTTTGTTTGCTCTATTCGAGATATGGTGACAGGCCAAGAGAGTCAAGAGCTGCTCAGTGTGATTTGTCAGATGCTTCCTGGAAACTTCTACAAAAAAAAAAAATTCCTGAATGGAGTTAAGAGGAAGATGTGACTCAGATCCAGTTGCAGTCTAGACATTTCCATGTTCCTCCAGGGAGACTGCTGATACCAAGCAGACTATAGAGGACTTGAGCCAAAATGCAAATCCTTACCTGTCTGTTAAGTCTTTGAAGAAGTTCTGCCACTATGGGAGTAAACCTGATGTCTAAATCCACCTGCAGTTTGTCAGGTGAACTCAGAGGGCAGTGCTGACCATGTACACTAACCTGGTTGGGGGAAGCGAGCAATAAGACAGCAGACATCCTTTCTGTGCCACAAGGGCAATGTAGTGAACAGCTGTAAATGACACAAGCACAGTATAGAAATGAAGATCATTGCAATCTCAGTCATGTAATTTTAGTGATGCCTAAAACTGTTCATAAAAATGGGCTGTGCCCTTGAGCTGGACTCCAGTGATTTTATTTTTCTTCCTTTGCTTTTTCAGATGGGTATGCATTTTCTCAAGAAGAACATGGTGTTGTTTCCCAGTCGCAAGTTGTTCGATCCTACGATACAACCAAAAGGAGAGCAGAAATAGAATAAATGGTTCTTTACTTGATGGGTGGTGGGAATAATGAATGGGATTTGGATCAGTGCATCCACTGTTAACACATTCTTGACTAGAGTTGGCAGCAGCAGACAAAACACCAGAGAACTCCTATCTGTGGCCTTAGCCAACAAGTTTCTGTATTCTCCCTGCAAAACTTGAGTATATATTGTGGGGGGAAATCATTGTTTGAATTCAGTCGCAAAGCTCTGCCTAAACTTTTGTTTATGTTGTTATGAAGCATTTGACTGTGCTATGTGAGGTGTGAAATTAAAAACAATGTTTTCCACTATTTAAAACGTCAGCATAGGGTTGTTCTGGAGAAAAGTAGAAAATTTATGTTCCATGAGAAATCAGCCTTTGCTTAATTGGAACGAGGTGCTGAGATTTCCTGTTTTGTTACACACAGACCAAGTGCACACGGCTGCATGCAGACCTTACTCCCACTGTTTACTAATTTGTCTGAAATGTTTAACAGGCAATTTGGCATAAAATTTTTGATTGCAACAGTCTGTAGCTAAAGATGCTTTTTTGCCTTCTTATGACAGAATAACACAACATAGCGATGAATTACTTAGAATATTTCTTGCCCAGTTACAGGGTTTATTAGGACTCTATCTTAGCTTTCTAAAACCCAATTAATAGCTTACTCACAAAGCCAGGATGTGGAAGTTGGAGAGCGAGGCAGGGCAGCTGTCTTGAGTGCATGGCATTTTGTACAAAGATGAGCTCAAGTAGGTGCCTCCTGGTAACTCTGCAGATTATACTTAGACATGCACTTCAAATGTAGCCTGGGATTTCCCTCCATGGTCCCATTGCCACTTTACCAATAGAACAAAACAGTGAGAACTTTAAAGGTACAAGCTTGTCAGATGTTGAGAAAAAAGATGTGCATCTGCACAGGAGGCTAATACTGTAACCCTAAAGAAGCATTCCCCTGACCGGGTAGGATGGACTTAGAAAGGAGATTTGGGAAGGGTTTATACCTGTGCGTGCACACACATGTACACACACAGAGCTGGTCATTGTGAAGAGGAGACCTGCTGTTTGTTTGTTCAGCCCAGCCAGTCCCTCTTCTAGATCTGATTCAACAGGCTTCCCAGCACACTTGGACCTATGAGCCCTGGAAGGAGTGCTGGCTCCACAGCCTTGCTGTGCCAGTGGGACAGGCGTGCTGCTGCATAGATTGGAATTTTGAAAAAAGAGCAAAAACTGGGGCATAAGTTAAAGCTGAAAGAGCTCTTAGAAAGCTTATGCTGTCCTCCAGACAAGTTCTATTAATTTGAGTCGCCAAGCCACGTTTCTGAATAGCATAAAGTAAATACTGCTATGTTGTAGCCAAGTTTCATGGTTAATGTATATACTACATCTATGCATTTAAAAAGTTGGCGCTGTTTTTTGCCCTATTGACTGTCATCCAGGACTTTTTATTGATTTAAATATATCCGAAAGCAATTTGAATATGAATATTTACGTTTAGCAAGGAAAGGGAAAACACCAGCCTGGTCCACTGGCTTAGTCTTCCTTAAGGGTTGGGAGTAAATGCCAGCACTCGAGTGTCGCAGTTCAATTCCCAGTGCTACCTGGGAGGCTTGGACTCCCCCTCCATGCTAAAAAGCAACTTTTGCTCCTGCAGCACCAGGCAGGATTGCTCTTGGATTAGGCTGATGCCATAGAGGGAAGAGTCATCGCCTTCTTTCTGCAGTGCTAATGAGACAATTATGCAACAAGGGAAACGTGCAAATAATTTTGCCATAGGCATGAATGTCAAGGGGCCAAGTGTGGGTGTAGATATTTTCTGGGAGATGAATTTTGTTTAAAGGCACAAATACTAGAGGGGAGAATAAATTAGGGGGGACTAAAGCTGATCCCAGAAGCTTTTAAATCTTAATGCTGATCTAACCTGTTAAACACTTAATTTTATTTAGAAACAAAATCTATTCAGGAAATGTGTGGTGTAAGCCTGTCCTCAAAACTGCTAACTGTTTCTTCCTTTTGTAACAACACAAAGAAAATTAACTTCCCACCGAGACAAAGTGAGATCAACTTAGTCTTTGTACTCTAAGCCACACACTAAACATTGGTATGTAAACAATTTGGAGGCTTTAAAAAAAAAAAAAAGCTTTTAAAAACCTCTGAATAATGAAGAAGGGCAAGTAAGTGTGTTGAGCAGAGAATATAAAGGATCCTGGAGTCTTTTCTGTTCTTAGTGCAACAAAGTTTTTACAGAACGTAATGAGAGATGCTGGGGAGGAGCAGCTGTCATCTAATGTGATTTATTTTATTGGTGCAGACTATGGGCTGTATCATTTTGACCTCTCTGTAAATTGAGGTCGCTGTGTGTCACAAACACAAACCCTCCCTAGAGTGAGTAGTGACTTAGATTGGGGTGCGTGTGGTGGATGTCAGCTCAATGGGAATTACACATGGGGTTTGTCACAGGGCTATACAGTATGTGACACTGGGGCTAGCTGGTGAGACTTTATCATCACTGTAAGGCCTTAATCTCTAGCAGAGTTAATCCTGTAGAGCCCACCCAGGTCAAGACCTGGCATTCTTCTTGTTCTTTAGAGTCATTACAGGAATTAATGTATTGTAATATGCTGTAGCCTGGCTCTTGGAGTTGCTTGTCTTGGTGAACAATGATGAGGTGTATTCTGTGGTGTCTTAGCAAAAGGAGAAGGGCTGCTGCCCTGCATCAACAGAATTCCTTGTTCATTAACACAAATGCATGTAGCAGTAACAGCAGCCTTTCAAAGAGCTATGTGAAAGTGTTATCAGCTAAACAGGGTATCGAAGCAGAAGGAATGGAGATTTCTGCTTGAGTGTCCAGATTTAACTACTTAGGGTTGATCAGAAAAGGGTTTCTTGGGTAGCTCTCTGCACTGACTGAAGTGGGTCAGTATTCAGAAGGAAGTAGTGATTTTCCTAAATTAAACGTGGATGCTCTTTTTTGTAACACCATAATCACTGCTTGCATAGAAGCTATTGCTCTCTTAAGGATTGTCTAGTAGCAAATTAAAGCTGGTGAGCAGGAGCTTGAGCTGAGCACTGCTGAGAAATCTGTTGACATTTTCCTTTCATTGACAGGGCTTCGGGTATTGCTGTAGGGAGTTAGCATGGAAAGTCAGTAATAACTTGTCAAGGAGAAATGGCGAATAACCAAAAAAAGTGTTTGAGTCAAACTGAGCTGCTAATGTATCTAAAAATGTGTGTGGAGTTAACATGAACTATGTGGGCTGTAAATTAAGATAACAGTCAAGCCTTGCTAATCTGCACTGGAGAGAGATTAGCCTCTTAGTGCACGCCAAAAATGCACAGTCTCTTCCCCTACCTCAGCCAGCAGCTAATAGCAGATGCTGCAGGGAAGTCTCCTGTTACCAAGATTATGTTATTTTACATGTACTGGAGTGTGTTTGCTGGGAGACCGTCAATGCTCATAAATAAAGAAGAGAAATTAAGATGGACCAGAATAAGTGAAATGCGAGGACTATGGCATGGCCAGTGGCCACACTGGGTGCAACTTGGCCCTGGATGAACAACCCCAAGAGCATGAGAGGTGCACAGTCCTTATGCTGTCCCTGTCCTGCATGCTTATTTTGCCCTTTGGGGCTAACTCACCAAATCTACTGTTTTGCATTGCCTCTGGTCATCTGTGCAGACTAGTGATATCCTATTTACATTCTCCAATTTTATAAATATTGAAAAACGACTTAATTTCATTTTTAAATATGCTGAGGACTCTACTTTTGCTGTTATGCCTCACAGCTCAAGTTTGAAGCAGAGCAGCCCTTGAGTGGGTGTTCACACACAAAAAGCACTTTGGATTTATCAGATTTCTCCCTGGTTTTAAGGCACTGAGGATATTTTACCTTAGTTTTGGATCCTCACACAGTATCAATGTCTTAAACTTCTGTCAGTTTACAGGAAGAGCTCTTTGTGTCTTGTTGAGTCTAACAATAAGCGGTGATGGTATGGAATACCTGATGGGTTGGAGGAGAATTTGGCTGTGTCTGTGCTATACCTGATGCATCTGGTTAGCAGGTTGCTTCTGAAACGTGGCACTGATCATGCATGTTCCTCAGTCTTCAGACAGTTGGGCTCCTTCTGTCCTGTCGGGAAGGATCCTTGTCCTTATCTCTTCCAGAGTCTGTGTATGCTGCAGCTCCACATCTCCTTGGTGATGCTGAGCACCAAGCAGATCCAGACCCTTCTCCCTACCTTGCACCTGCAGAGTCCCCTGGGCACAGCCCTGGGGCTCTCCTGCAAGTAGCTGTTAGAGGCACAGCCGAAGTGCCTATCAAATGGGGAGAGTTTTGAATTCAAATCCAGGTGTTGTCCCTAGCCGTAACTCATAATTGTCACTACGGACAGTGTAAAGAGGTGTACAAGAGATGAAGACTTAGCAGGTTATGAATCTGGTACTGGACTTGTACATGGCCCATTCCCATCCCACTGGTCAGGTCCTTTGTGAGCAGCTGTGTCACTTGGCAAGTGAGTGAACAGGCAATGACACGTCTCCTTAGGGTGTTGCTTGTTTGCGGCCATGTCACTGTTCCACCTAAGCCCTCTGTGCAGGAGCTCTGTCCCAGATCCCACTCTGAAGGGCAACTCTCCAGACAGGCTGAGAGAGGCAGCCCTGGGGAGCTGCCTGTTCCATAACAGTGGCACATGGTGGTCTTTGTATTGTAGACCATGGCCAGTGGTACTCTCCCGGTGGCAGCAGGGGTAAAACAAGCTGCTCCAGGAGCACAGCCCCTGCTTCTTTGGAAATGACCTGCTAGTGCTGAAGAGGTCAGGCCTTTGACATGACCTGAGCTTTCAGAGGGACCGTTTCTAGAGATTATTCTTGCTGGTGCTGAGCCTTCTGGGTTGACTGCAAACAATTCATGTTAGAATAGAGTGAAACACACATTTACCCATTTTCTGTACCATACATGAAAGGCTCAGTGCTTTGTTTGGTGAAACCATATGCACTGATTATTTTCTTAGAGTTTTCTCTTCTTGTGTGGCATTGGGGCAAGGATCCTTGGTTTGATTACACAGTTATCACAGCCCTGTTCCCATTTTATTTTCAATAGTCTTATGATATTGCTTACACTGACTTCTCAAAACTGAATAGATCCAGGAGAGAGAGCTCAGATAAATTCTTCCCTGAAAGCTTCTTTATCCTCCAGACACACAAGAGAGCCTCCACTACCCTCAGCGCTTGTGACCAGAGCTGTGTGTCTGGAGAAGACCACAGGACAGGTCAGTACAAAAGACATCCACATGGGTGCAGAGAATGACTCTTTCCGTACTTTTTCATACCTGGCAGCAAGATTAATGGAGGCTTTGAGCTTTGTTTGCAAGTGAAAACCAGAAAGTGCCCTGTGCTGCTTAGCAGCGCAAGTGAATCCCAAAGGGGATTGCTTCTTGGTGACCTGCAGCCTGGGTGGGTCTGGCTGGCTGGGAACATGCCCTCGGAGGGGCTCTCTGGAGGGGTGAAGGGACTGGGAAATGAAATAGCGTGGCTGAGACCACTGCTGCTGCTAGAGGCAAGGAAGAAGAGGGATTCCTCAGTCTTCCCTGAAGAGCTGTGATAAAGCTTACTTCTCCAGTTCCTTTCTGCGGCTCTGGGAAGGGAGGAAGAGAGCTGCGTTGTAAGCTTGCAAAGCTCCGTTATCTCCTAAAGCTGAGCTTTCTGTGACACCAAGCTGAGTTCTGGGTGTGCAGAAAGAGAACGTGTCCCTGCTGGAAGCCCCCTGCTTGGCATCCCTCAGCTCTAGCATGTTGTTTTCCGGGTTATGACAGATGGCTGAATTATTTACTGGCTGCTGTTTGCCTCATGGACCCACAGGAATTGAGCACTGAAATGGTTTCAGTCGTGACAGGGGATGTCTTTCACAGACAGTTAACGGGACTTCTCCTTGGGTGTTGCTCCTGGAGAGGTTTCTGTCCCCCAGGCCAGTGGAAGGGGTTTGTTAATCTGGAGACCTGGGTCTTCTTGTGAGAGAGCATGAAGCCAAGTGGTTGTTTCATTTGGATTCGTGGCTTGCTCATTTGTGGTGTGGACAGGGTGTAAAATAGCTGAGTGCTGGTGTTTGTCCAAAGCCTTCCTTTATGTATGAAGAAGGCGAGACAAGTTCTGAAGTCTGCCACAAGGGGATCGTTCTCCCTCAGCATCTCTGTAGCTACTAAAGAGAAATAGAAGTGGGTAAATGACAAATTCTGTGTGGGCAAGCCCAGCTCTGAGCAGTCATGAAGAAGTCTAACGATGAAGAAAAGACTAATATGTTGCCAAACTGTCACTGTGCATACCCGGGAGGTCAGCACCCTTGTAATTATGGAGTGATGAAGCCAAGGGAAAAGGCCAACATTAACAGAAAGACGTGATTGTTTTAAATTCTGACCACCTTACTGGGTGGCTTCCCTTCGAAGATGTTCCAGATGTCGTCTTGGCATAAATTAATCAATTTCAAAACATCTGCAGGGTTTCTTAGAAAACAAGGAATTTAACAGGCAGTGCATATGCTCTCGTTTGCCCTTCTGGTTGATATTTGGATTCAGGAAAGGAATGCAGGCACTTGCTGGTCTTACTGTCAGGAGCTCTTAGACTGGGAAGTTGCTCAAAGTTGTTTCTCAACCCTTTAAAAAAAAGAGGGGGGTGCTCTAGATAATATAAAGCAATGAGGCAGCCAAGCCCTCTGGGACTGTGTGTGCACGTGTGTGTTGGAAGAGCCATCACACTTGAAAACCTCCCCCGTCCCTCCTCCTGCCCCCAAAGTGCAGCCCATTGTACTGAGGTCAAATATTCAGTGGCTTGAGTGACAGGATCTTTAACAGCATCTTTTTCATCAGCGAGCCAAGTCATGTGCCCGCTTGTCATATCTGTACTCGAATTGCTTAAATATTGTTTCAGATGGGGAGGTTTTAATCTGGATATGCAGAGAGGAGTAATGCTGTGGGGGGATGTTTAATTGGCTCCCAGCAGAGCAGCAGTGGTGTGTGGGTTTTTTTCCTCTAGAAGTGTTACCATTTTCACGTCCTATTAATGTCCTCTGGTAGTTTAAATACAGCATCGCATTACAGTGGAGTTTGTTTCCCTTCCAGACTGAATACAAATGAAGGTCATTTACTTGTATTTTTAGAAGGTTCGGAAAACTTAGAAAATTTGTAGCTTTGAACAGCATTGTTGACTGTTGTATGTCTGCACAAAAATATTTCCAATAAACCTTTTATTAAAGCAATCCAATGGACTGAGGCTTGTTTGTTTTATCCCCCCGAGAAGTTTTGCAGCAAGAGTTCAATGTTAAATGCCTTTGAGATTTAACCTGCAAAGCTGGTGAGTAGGTTATTTTAATTTTTTCATGACCTTTTGGGCATGTTTTAAGGGCCTGCTTCTGTTAGTGCTAAGGACAAGGCTTGGATTCCTTTAGTGGGTCTTGCATCAGGCCCCAAATGGAAGACTATTATGGCAAAATAAGAACAGTAATGGTGAGCTTACAGCAGTTACCTGATATTTGAATAGTGTCTCCAGGAGGAAAACCATCCTTTTATATAAACTAGATGGACAGGTATTCTCCTACAAATTATACATTTGATCTCACTTCACCAAAATAAACCTTGGAAATCTTTTTTCCCAACTAAGTCACATAGACACAGCAGGGGAAGATTAAGTCCTAAAATCTCATTTGCTCCCTTCTTGCAGATAAATTTGCAAGAGGCTTTTTTAACACTGGGCCCTGTACACTCTTGTGTTTCGGAGGGGAGAGCGGTCTGATGGTGTATCGACATGTGAGGTGAAGACCATGAGAGATGCCTTTCTGCAAACTATCCCGAGCACATGTGCAGGATCTCTCCTGCTTCTGCCTGATCAGGAATACCACGTCCACTCTGTGCTGATGGTGCTCGGCTGACACTGCTGAGCTTGCTCGCATTGCCTTGCCTGGAGAAGTACCTCTCAAGCTCACTTGCCTCGAGCAAGACCGACAGTGTGAAGCATCACACAAAGGCTCTCATGTCCTCATAGCTCTTCATCCATATGCTGCAGGGGACACGTGTTGTGATCCTCTCTGCTACAATATGTTCTTTCCACTTAACTAATATTTTTTCATAGTGAGCTGTGAACCACCTTGTTCCTCGTGCTGGGCCTGCTGAGAAGCTGGAGGGTGGCACACCAGAGAGCCTCAGCAGCTCAGCCCCGCGAACCTGGGCTATAAGACCGACCTCAGGGCACAGCCAACTCCAGGCAACAACATCATCCTTCCTGAACAAAATCGTCATGTATGCAGTGAGTCAGGAGTGATACTTAAGTCACAGCTGAAGTTAAATTTGCAGGAAAGTTTGGCCTTTTACTCAATTTTTGGTGGCCATGGGGAACACATAAGATCCCTATAGGAAGTACAAGTGTACGGGTTTTAACAAAGAGGTATTTTGTCCAAATATCATTAGATAGTGGAATTAAACAGATTTTATCAGGGAAAAAAAATGCATATTTATATACAGTCTGGCTAAAACTTTTCCTCCTTAGGGTGCCATAACTTGATGAATGTGTTTTTTCCTCATAGATTGCTGACAGAACCACTTTTAAGAGCATAGAGAGACTTTTTTAAAACAACAAATGACTTCTGGATTTTTTAAATTAGGAAACAAAAAGGAGTTGTAAGCCAAATTTCCCCTCTTCCCTTTACGAGTCATTGCTTGAGCACATTTCAAAACACTTTCATCCCAGAGCCAGACCTAGTACCTGCTTTTCCTTTGCAGAGAAATAAAAAGCCAGTGATGAACTCCTTTTGTATCCCTGTTGTGCTGCAGTAAATGCCTGCTCCTTCCCTGGGCCTCCGTAGCAGCAGTCCAGCCCACAAGCATGTAGCAGCAGGAACTTTGCTGGATGTAAAAGTTTCTCACACATCTGCGCAATCAATTATGCTGAAGTAAAATTGATGATAAACTTGAATAAGCTTTATTCTGTTGGTGGTGGGAGAACTCGATGCTTAGCTGACTGCTCCCTACACTGTCGTCTCTTGTACAGCACACTAAAAATGAAATTATTCTCAGAATTGTTAAATATAATGGATTGCTGCTTAAAACCCTTATTAGATATATTAGTTGACTAATCACCTCAGAGACTTTCCCTGTAACAGTGTGACAGGCAAGGCTGTGAGAGCGTCTAGTGCTCAGGTCCCAGAGCCAGATATTTGCGGGAGCAGCTGTTAAGTCTGTTGCCGGCAGTCCTTGGTGCCTCATACCACACCAAAAGAGAATCAAAGTCCCTAAAGCCATAGATTACTGCTCAAGTCTGAAATGGGAGCATTAAAAAATAAAAGTGTAACTGAGAAAGGTCCGGTTGAGGAATGTTAAGCAAGAAGATTTTGGAAACATAATCCCTCTCCATGAGCATGGCGGTGTCAGCACCGGCCCTCCCTCCAGCACAGCCCTGTGCCTCTTTGAGCTCCCCCAGTATTTGGGGCACAGCAAGTCCTCAGAAGCTTCAACAGAGCAGCAGGTTTTTTCCTGGGGCTGTGGAGAAAGGAGGCTTGGAAACATCACTGAAAGCCACTGTGATTTCTCAGCCCTCCATGCTGAAGAGGGAGGTCTTGGGCAGACAGTGAGTGGGCTGAGTCCCAAGGTGAGGAAGGGTTTGTTGGTCTTGACAGATGCTGTGGAGCTGGTGGTTCTTGCTGGTAGCCAGTACAAGCAGCAAGAGCACCTCCCAGTCCCTCAGGAGAAAAGACTGGAAGAAAGGGATCGTTGGGCTGGGTTTGTACACTGCACTGGATTTGTAACTGTGCTCATCCATTTCCCTCCTCCCTTTCTCCATGTTGCTGTTTGTGGAAGGAGCTGCCTCCCCACACACTAATAGAGGATTTTGTCTGGAAGAGAATGTAATGTGGTCCTAGTGTCAGTTCATTTGGATGTGCCTGGTATCGGAGCTTGGACTGCATACCTGTGTCATATGTGTTAATTAAATCCTGTATAATGACTGTATGTATTTACCCATACATAGTGAAGGTGGCATTTTAGCATTTTTGCTTTTAAACTGAGAGCCCCATTCTGACTGCACACTAGGTCTACTAGCAGTTGCTTTTGGTTTGCACAATGTACACTGAGAATCACCTTTTCCCCCATATCGAGATGTTTACCATCATGCACAGACTGTCTGGTGTGTGAAGTCAGTAGGATTCTTTCTCTCAAAAGCAAATACTGAAGGAATTAGCAGCTGCATAAGCCAATATTTACTATTTTGGTAATAAATCATAGCAGAGATGGTACAACACGCTGATGTCCTTGTCTCAGAGGAGCGACGTCCAGTAGCGGGTCAGGCTTGCCCTGGTGCGAGTGGCCACAGTGCTGTGGAGCTCCGGGGAGCTGGTGGCCCAGCTAAGGTTGGCTCTCTGCCCAGCAGCGTCAAATGCTCTGCCAGCCTGTCCCTGTCAGCTTTCAAAGTACTTTCCAAACCTGACCGAAGGAAGTTGCTCAATATCTTGGAAGGGAGATAGATAAGTAATTTTATTTTATTGCATTATTACTGCTGCCTGATGTGATGTTCACTTGCCCCGGCTTAATAGCAACAAAGTGGTGCATTCGTACTTTTTTAAGTTAACCTGCAAAGGCAAACCAGTTTGGGCTGTGCCCTGAGCTGCTTCAGCATTGAACACAAGGAAGGCTTGATGGAAAGCAACTCATCTTTTTAATTAAAACAACATGGTTCAGCTTGATGTATCATTGTTTGCCCTGATTTTGCTGAAGGTTTTCTGAAGGACTGGTAATGTCGAATAAGAGATTGCTTACCTGAAAATGAAGGATTATCATGTTTAGGAGAAAGGATGTTATTTCTATTCTTTCTTGAATATTTGCATTCTACTTTTGCTATTATAAGCCTACTAAGTGGGTGAAAAGAGCCTGTGATGGCAGACAAGATTCTGTTTTCAAAATTTTAAGGTATATTTTCTTTTGTGTTTCCTGATGTGCTGCTGGCAATGCAAATGAGAAAAGGAAACAATGTCTGTTCTTGGTGAGCTGCGCGTACCCACAAGGCCTTGCCCAGTGCAGAAGGTGACCAAGTTGTTAGCTATGTGGTTTCATCTCATCAGAAATAACCACCAGAACTGATAAATATTAAGAAAAAGTAAATTAGCCTTCTTTTGCCAAAGCCTGTGGCCAGTACAATGCTGGAGGCACTTGCAATCCGAGCACTATGATTCACGTTACACTCCAGAGAGGTTTCTCTCTTCTCTTCTAATGAAAATCAGGGATTAAGCAGATACTTGGCCTCTGACACATCTAGCAACTTTTCAGCCCTGCCTAGTGAAATGTTTGGGGCCTTGCTCTCCCAGTTTGTAAAACCAGGAAGACATCACCTTTGATGTTAAATGGGCATGTATTCTCCTAATGAAGCTGTGCCTCTGCTCATTAACCAGCTGCCCCAGATGCCCTCATCCAGTGCAGCTGCCCTCATGAGACGTCTACCTCAGCAGCCACCACAGTGATACCCGGTGAAAAGACACGAGGCCCAGAGAAAACATTGTGAACAAGCCAGCGTGGAGAAACTGGAGAAGGCAAGAGGTGCAGGGTCATGATCCAGGTGGGAAAAAAGCCTGGGGTCAGTGTGCTGAGATTTTGCAAAGAACAAACAAAGAATTTGTTTGTAAAGAACAAATTGAGCCAAGCAAATACAACAGCATTTCTGTGGGCAAATTAAAAGATTATTAAGTGTCAGGACAGGAAAGCGTGTCTCTGCAGCAGGGCAAGAGAGAGGCCAGCCCTGCACCAGGGCTGTAGTGGTGGCTCTGGAGGAGTGGGGCAGCTGTGCCTGGGGCTGGCTTCAGCCCACAGGCGAAGACCATGCTGATATTTTGTGCCATGTGGTCCAGCGTGGTGGGCATCTCCCTGCTGCCCAGGCACAGGAGGCTCTTACAGAACCAGTGGCCAGTGTTATCTGGCCATTCAGGTTGCAGAGAAATACTGTCACAGGGATTAAATGCTCTGCTACAGCACAGGGGATTTTGTGAACCCTCAGGGAGGGAAAGGTCCCACAGAACTGGCTCTATTCAGTGTGGATGGGGAAGGGGAAAAAGGATGGTGCAGGCTTAAATGATTTGTTCAGTACATTTGCAAGTGATCCTGGGCAGGAAATATTGCAAACCCCACTGAGGACAGAGAAATAATACAAAGGGACCTACAGAGAAGCAAGAAATATGAGCAGGAAACAATAAAATGAGATTCAGCTTGGAAAAATACAAGGGAATACATGTGGGGAATAATATTTAGTAACAACTTCAGTGGGAGGAAAAGAATGAGAAAGCAGAAAATCTGGAGGGGAAAGAAGAGCTCTGGCAAGACCCAAAGTGAACAGCAAATTAGATATTTTGAAAGGGAGGTGCTGAGGTTAATGTGCAGAGTTGGGACGCAAACCCTGGCTCACTCTCCTGTGGGCATTATGGGCCACATTTAAGCAACGGGCTCTAAGTGCACCAAGCTCCGCTTTCCCCCATACATGTGGTGAGGGCTGGTAACAGTTGTACGGGGACACGCAAACCTCCTGCTAACGGGGAGGAACAGGCTTTGTCCTCTGATCATGCCCAGCTAATAGGTAAGACATTTCAAAGTGGTTCTCCATGTGTGGGGTGTGGGGTTGGGGGGAGGAGGGTCATGTCGCTGGTGATGGTTTCATGCTGTTCCCCCGCCTGGCTCGGTGGATTGGGCACCGTGGGTCAGCCAGGGTCCCGTCTTGCTCTGAGCCCGCGCCAGTGGGCACAGGCACAGCCTTGGGTCAGCGCTGTCCGAGCACAGCGGGATCGCCTACAGCTGCCTTGGGGGGCACCTCCATGCCCGCAGTTCCCCTGGTGAGGACACCAGCAGCATGTCGGGGTGTGCTGCAGGCAAACCAGCGCCAGCTCAGCCCGTATGCACCTTGCCGGCTTCTCCCCCGCTACTGTTATGGCTCACTGTGCACACCATCCCTGCAACAGCAAAGTACCGAACCCTTCACTGCCTTTAATAGGTAACAAAGTATTCAGAAACAGGCCCTGAAAAAGCCCTTTAAACTGCAAGTGAGCGAGAACATAAATTTAAAGGGTGTAAACAGCAGGAAAAAAAGAGGAATTGTTTAGGGCAGTCTGAGAAGATGGAGATGAGTAATGGGATGAAATTGCACAAGCAAAAAAAGGCATACGGCCTCTCAGGGCCAGTTTCCTGAGCCATGAGTCATCTGCACTGAGCTGCAGGACCCACCGCAGAGAGCCCCACGGGGAGCACGCGCCCAGGGCTGCAGGGTGGGTGAAGTGACTTCAGGAGTGGTTCCATGGCTTCTTACAGCCATATAAGGCTAAAAATGTATTTACAGGCTATGCAGCAGGTTTAGAAGTGTGGCTGCATTTTTTTTTTTAATCCTCTGATTTTTTTATGCTCTTACATTAAAAAAGAAAAAGAAAGGGTGAAGACTGGCTCTCCTATGGAACAGATGCGCGTTCATTGGCAGCACTTGAGAGCGGAGTTGGTTTTTGTCTCACTTACAAGGACAGAGTTTGCTCAAGTGAGAAGGGTCCCCATGCAGAGGAAGGTGGGAACAGCATGGCCGCTTACTGAGAGTTACATGCTCGAAAGGCTTAGCTGGTAACCATGAACCCAACTGAAACCCAAATCCTCTGAAAACACCATTTGCTGCAGAGTATTTGGGATCATTTGGAAAGAAGGAGCCTGCTGGGGCCACAGGTTCTGCCCATCCCGCTCCTGCTGCTGACCTGCACTGTGCCTGCGGCCGCTGGGACACAAGAGCTCCCCAACTCACCTGGGGAGTGAGGGCTCCCCAACTCACCCTCTCCCTGCTCCCCTCCCCCCCCAAACATGCCCCCTCAGATATGTCCCCCCCAAGGCAGAGTGTTCAGCCACCTTAAGTTGCTGAGTCTTTAAAAACACAACCAAAAATCCTAAGTTTGCTTTCTGACAGAGGCTGGAGAACTGGGCTGGTCAGATGTGCTCTTGTAGACAAAGTAAAGCATTAACTGAAGAAAATAAAACTGTAACAAAGCAAAGAAATACAAAGTCACACCATAAAGTATTTATTAAGAAACAAAAGGGGCTTTTTTTTTTCTTCATTTGTAAGAAACACTTTAAATCAAGTGCCTTTTCAGAGATTTAAAAGCTATATCAAATGGTACCATTGGTTTTACATTATTGTACATGACATTAAAAAAAAACACATCTCACAAACTGCCTTTTATTACAACTCAGGTTTCTCTGCCTTCCATTGTAAATTAATTTCTACAGACTTAAATTTAACTTATTCTTTTTTTAACAAGTAAACAATATACAAAGAGATTCACCTGAAATTCGTAGGTCAGAGGTGGTGTCCTTGCCAGGCCACGTGCAAGGCAGGCAGAGCGCGCTCGTGGGGTGAGAGCCGACTTGGTTCACAGGTGGGAAATATTATGTAGACGCAGATGGGCTGCTTGTCCAACCATGTAGCCATGGCCCAGGCAGAGCACCTCCAGCTCCTGCTGATGCTACTGGCAACCAAAGGCATCCGGGCCCCCACTTTGCAAGGTCAGAGTGACTGAGCAGCTTTGCTTGTCTCAAACTAAATTTGGGAAGGCAGGAACCCAATTCTCCATGAGACTCGAGTGTGCATCGGGTCCTTCAAAAGCCTGGGAGCCCCCAGCTCGGGTGTGCCAGGTGCCTGTAAAAGACTCCCCCCCCCCCAGGGGCCATCACCTGTCGCCCCCACAGCCAGAGCTGCCCAGCCTGGCTGGACGGGAAGCCCTGTCCCGATCTTTCTGTCCAGGTCCTCCATGCTGAATGGGGTGATGGCAGCCAGGAACGGCAGATCTGGGATAAATTCCCTATTCATTTTCGTATGTCAGTGGTCAGACCGTTTCTGCCGGCTGCAGACGGCCTGTGTGTGTGGCACAGTTACAAGTAAACCATCGCATTTGGCAACGCTTCCACATGTATTAAAACCAGACATACAGAAAATAGTAGTGTCACAGTTATTGCTACATATTGATACAGTATCAGACAATAAGAAACCTTTTATCAGCTCTGGTTTGATTACAGTAATTGCCCGGTTTCAGCATGTGCCCTTAGCCCTCTGTTGCTGTATTTTGGCTGAGGAACAAATCTATGGAAACGCAGAGACTACGTTGTTTAAGAGACAAAACCAGCCCTAAGCAGCTCGGTTTGTTGCATCCAGGGTGATACACTGCAATTAGCATGGTCTGATTACTCCCAGGGTACTGTTGCCTCTTCAACTTGGAGAGGCATTTTTTTTTTCCCCAGACAAGCAAAGCTAGACAGAGCCACAGCTCCAGTGTAAAGTGTCACCCCGCGCATCATGCTTCCTCCCTGACCCTGTGGCATCACAGGGAGCTGCAAGCACCTTCATCCTTTGGTTGGGCCTTTTACCTTGGTTTTAAATACAACTGTGCCCTCCTACTCCTCTGCCCCATGAGAAAAGAAGAAAAGGGGATGGGTTTCACACCCCTGCCAGCCCCTCTGTGCCCCAGGGTGGGGCAACTCTGTGTGACCCCCATGGAGCAGGGCTGGGGACTCAGAGCAGGCTGGTGGGGGGACAAAGCCCACATTCCTGGTGTCTGAGCTTGGGTCTGACAACTTTGTGCACACTCACACGGGTTTATTGTTTCATGGGAAGTGAGGTTAAATCAGGCGTGTTTGGCGTCACCGTACAACCTTCCTCTGCAAAAGCAGTTTCAGCTCAGCTGCTGCCGGCTGTACCAAAAGCTTTGCTGAGCGTCAGGAGGAGCAAGCACCTTGTACCCTGTTTTTAGTAAGAAGTTCACAGAGATAAACCAAGTCTGTGCAAACCACTGCCAGGTCCTGATCTTGAGGCAAAACCAAATCGAGAAGGGTTTCAAGTGCACTGAAAGGAAGAGCCAAATAACTCACACTCTTCTAATTCCTACATAAATACCAGGAACAGAGAAATTGGTCTTTGCAAGACTAAGCCTTTCGTGGCATTTCACCCCCAACTGGGGGCGCATAAGAAACGTTGGGGGTTGGTAGCAGCACCCAGCACGCAGGGATTGCACTGTTCGGCTCTCAGTTGTGATTGTCTGTAAACAACCGGGAAATGTCATTAAGGAGCTGGGAGAGGAGAAAAGAGGTTTCTTAAGTACTGCGGTCTTGTACAGTAACAAAACTCTTTCTACAAATTAATTAGGTAATTACTTTTGACCATGTCATACCTGAAGGGCACTTAATGGCTCCGGCATTTATCTCGCAAGTACAGTGATCTGAAATGCATGTGCATTTTCAGCGTAATCCTCCACCGCTGTAAATCATGCACTGGAATGAGAGCGTATCTGGCAACATTAATTCAGAGATATCATCCTACAGTTTCTGGCAACGGACCCCAATGAAAATAAATGGTTTATAAACAGTCTGACATGCATGAGCCTTTCAAAATTATTTACAAGTGATGTTCTGGTAGCTTCATTCCGAGGAAGTATTTCTTCTCCGTTCACTTTAGATATTAAAATCCATTGGGTCGGGACGGGGAGGAAGGCATCAGTGCTACACAGTCACAGCTGGGTACATCTTCTGTTCGCTGGCGGGGTGCGGGTAGGGAGACTGGATCTGCCTGTAGCCGCTCTGCAAACCGTCGAGGAAGGGGGGCACCGGGGTGAGTGGCATCGGGTCGTGCTGCACCGCGTAGCCCACATACTGGGGGTGCAGGTACTGTCCCTGGTGCGGCACGATCTGGGTAGCCTGCTGGCAGTTCAGCACTGAAAAGTTCGTTGGCATGTTGACATAGACGTTATTCATGGTCCCTTCTGGCAAACAGCAGTTGGTCTGGGACCTGGTTGGAGGGGCTCTGGCCCCCGAGTTGGCACTGGAGCTGGAGCTGGCGGCAGTGCTGGACTGGCGGGAGGAGGAGCCGCGGGAGGTACTGGCACTCGGGATCATGGGGATCGTCTCCATCAGGCGGGTGCCCCCAGGGGCTCGGCTCTGCTGGGGCTCCTGCTTGGGCCGCAGGCATCTGCAGCAGCAAGCTGCCACCAGCGACCCCAAGATGATGAAGGCGACAAATACAGATCCAACAATAAGGAACGGCACATAGATGGGCACTGCAACAGCAAGGAAAACGTTGTCACTGGGGACCAAGGACAAACCTCAGCAGCCCCGGCAGAAGGCTCCCCCTCACCCCAGCCAAGCCCACCTCCCCCCAGCACAGGTCAGTGCAGGGTGAGCACTGAGAGCTGTGTGAGCAGCCGAGCTTTTTACACAGGGAAGATGAAAAGGGCTGCAAAAACCAGCAGCTGGAGTTTCCAAAAGCATCTTCAAAGTTATTAGCAGGGAAGAAAGCCCACAGCTCAGGCCTCGAGGGAGAGTGGGTTACTCCCCTTGGTCATGGTCCACATCAGCCACCGCTCCACATCTCACCAGACCATGTCCCCAGTATGCCCTACTAGCAAAATTAGGTGAGAGAATGCTCTGTTTGAACAGTGCTGGAGGGAGATACTTTTTGGGCAGGATCTCTGCGCAGGGCTCAGGAGCACAGGGTGGCCGAACACCAGTGCTGCACCCATCCCTCCCCAGCACCAGCCCCCTCTGGCTGCTGTCACCCCTCAGGGCAGGGGGACAGCCAGGCAGAAACCAGGCAGGAGCCACAGGGGCTCTGCCACCCCGCAGCCCCAGGGACCGGCATCCAGCTGCTCTGCGCTTCAGCCCTGGCTTTAAGGAAAAAGCACGGGGCATGCAATGTGCAACTGCCCTGCGCTCCAAAACTTCACTACCAGCAGAGGGGCAGCATCCCCCCTTGCGAGGCTTAAACAAGGGACCCCAGGAGAGGAGGAGTGAGGGTGGGCGATGCTTCAGTGGTGGGGCGACAAACCCAACACGGCAGATGGCAAACACCACCCTTGGAAGGACCTGGGCTCTGGTCACTCTGCGCTCCTGGGAAAAAGCTGCTTTCTCTGCCTCAGTAAGAAATCTGCATGTATAAGGCAGCTGCTGCCAACGAGGTGCCCTGGCACAGAGGCTGCACCTCCTGCAATTAACCAGTGCCAATGCAGCATGACAGCTCCCAAACCACTGAGCAGTAAATATTAATTAAGAAAATTAATTGTTAAGAAAAACACCTTGTTCTCAGAACTGCAAAGGAGGGTCACCTGTCCATTCAAGGCAGAATACCTTCAGCTGATTACGTGGAGCAAGTTATAAACAAAAGGCCATATTTCTCCCATAATTTTAGCACTTTTTAAACAAAAAGCTTGCAAAAAAAATTCTCTACTTCTGTGCTTGGCGCTACATTAGCTCTTGAGCAGGTGCATGCACTTGCTACAGACTGTAATGTGCAAGTTTTCCAAGAGTAACCTGTCCTACTTATAACATCACTTCAGGCTACTTCTAGTGCATTCAGCATGTGGGGATGGCAGCAACCGTGCCGGGAAAACACCAAGGCTTTTTTTTTAAACAGCAGCAGAAAGACTTGAATTTATCCTTGAAATTCAATCTTGTAAAAACCAGTTCTGAGTCGGGGTATCTGAGCTGGAAGAACATATACAATTAGTGGGGACCGGCCAGAAGTAATTTTCAAACATCACGCTGCTTTTTCTGTTCCGCCCATATAGGTGGTTTAAATTTTCTCCCTCCCTTTTTAATCGGGAGAACAAACGGGGCTGAGGAGCCAATTCAGAGCGGTGCCAGAGCTGCACACGGCAAACAGCTTGTCCAAAGCTGTCGGAAAGCGGTGTCATCTTCTTTTAAAGAAGACCCGTCGGTGGAGGGAACCGGCGACAAGGGGGACGGAGCAGTCGAAAAGTTTGCCGCAAATCCGCG
>NW_010135902.1:35660-35931 GCF_000699245.1 Pterocles gutturalis | reverse complement strand
ATAATAATAAATAAAATAAAATTGTCTCTGCTTCGCTGAAGAATGTCTGTTTAACTCTGGAGGCTATCGGTGTTCCTGGCTGTGCCAGCCCAGTGTCACCATCAGCGTGGCAATAGAGCAGCCCGGCAGGTTGAACCTCCATGTCCCCAAGGTGCCAGCCAAGGTCCTCACTGAACGCCAAAGGACGCTGTGTTTGCTGTGCCAGCGGTGCCTAGCCCAGAGAAGGGGGAGCAGAAGGTTTCCCCCAGAACTGCACAAGTACAAACCCCGA
>NW_010135902.1:25216-35650 GCF_000699245.1 Pterocles gutturalis | reverse complement strand
CCCCATCCCTGGAGGGGTTCAAGGCCAGGCTGGATGAGGCTTTGAGCAACCTGGGCTGGTGGGAGGTGTCCCTGCCCATGGCAGGGGGTGTCACTGGATGGTCTTTAATGTCCCTTCCCACCCAAACCATTCCCTGATTCTATGATTTAATGACACATTGAAAGTTAGGATTTTTTTTCTAAATATATAATAAAGAAAAAAACCATAAAGATCAACCCAAACCTGAATTACTCCAGATCATCTGAACTCATACGTATCTGTACAGTGGGTGATTCAAACCATCCTACAGCTCAGCCACAGACCAAAATCCCAGAGAAATGCATCTTGGTTTATGGAAAGGCCCTGCAGCCATACAGGGAGGTCTGCGGGAGGCATAAACCATCCCGACTCCATCAGGAGTCAGTAACCTCTGCCAGCCTGCAGTAGGGCAGGATTACACCTGGCAGCAAAACTTATTTCTAATTTTCCAATAAATCCTATAATTTCTAATAAATTCTAATTTATTTCTAAATTTTATTTGGTTTTAAAAATGGCCATTCCTGAGTCTTGTAAGCTGATCAGAAATTTAATAAAGGCAACATTGTGGTTCCTTGAGGAAGTTTAATAAATGGAGTTTTATTGATTATTTTTCATATTAAATGCATGCGCTGTTCTCTGGTACCGCTCACTGCTGCCGGAGTGTTTTTTTGTTGGAAACCTCACAGCTGCAATGGGTTTGTACACCTTCATCGGGGGAAAAACAAAAGCAAGGAGGCGGCAGGTGGCAGCTGCCAAACGAGCTCCGTTTCCATCCCCATCCCTGGCTTTTAAAACACGACAAATCCAGCACGGGTTAGTCCTGCTCCGCTCTCCCCTCGCACGTATTGACACAGCGGAATTGTCTGAGTTATGGAAATGAATCATTCGAGCAGCTATGTCAATAAATTAGCTTGATTACAGCAACAATGCCCGAGTTAATAATTCAGCTGATATTTTACCGGACTAGGCAGCCGTTGCCCGTTATCGAGGGGTTTTGTTTAGGCGCTGGGTCTCAGGCACACAGCGCTTGTACACCCAGCATCTCAAAACAAATTAAAGGATCACACTGCTTGTAGTGCCCCGGCTCCATCGCCTCCGCTCCGTTAAGTCAGAAAGTTTATGCTTTTGAAAAAAAATAGTATCGCTGCTAAATGCAGGGTTATTTTTTGAAGTAGGAGCGTATGTTTCAAAGTGAATGCAGCTTTGGAATAACCAGCTGAGCAGCATCGTGCCTTTTCCAGACCGAAGCTGGGTGATGTTGCCCACCCTTCTCTTGGCTGCAGCAGTTATTTGAGCACAATTCGAAATCCTCTGTGTTGGTGTAAATCCCTCCTCCAGCTCAGCCCCCAGCGACGGATTTGGGAATCCCCCCCGCCCCGCTGTGCAGCATCCCAGCTTGTGCCAGCGCCCATCCCTGCATCCAACACACCCGCGAGGGAGTCGGGTACCGCGAACTCCTGCCGTGCCCTGGGCTTCCTGCTGCCCAAGGACACGGTGCCAAGGTCACCACAACCAGGCAGGCACACCGCCAGGCAGAGCTGTCACCAATGTCACCGGCGTCCCCAGCTGCCCTGCTGGGATGGGAGCCAGCGCCGAGCTGTTCCCTGCTGGCGGTGACCAGCGGGTAGGTGCAAAACGGGTTCTGCAGGACACTGGCAAGAGTCTCTTTGGATTTTTAACCCCAAATTAGGTCAAAATAGCAGCTGACTCTTTGTAAAGCCTTTCGTGGTTCCAGCAGTGATAGTCAATAATAATAAATAATCAATAATAAAAAATAATCAATAATAACCACTGACCACCCCCTTTGGTCACGACAGCTCAATCCGATGTTTCAAAACGCTCTCCCAGGCTCACCCCCCAACAGCGTCCCCCTTGCCAGGAGGACACTTGAGCTTTCCTTGAAGGAGGAAATCCCTCCTGAAGAAGGGACCCAGACCCAGGCTGCGGAGCCCAGGGCAGAGCCGGGGCCATGTCACCGCTGGGCTTGGGGACAGCTTTGTCTGGTCACTTGGGGTGAGCAAAGCACAGGGTGCAAGGATGGGAACGGAGCCTGGCCCCAAAAACTGCAGCGGGAGTGACAGAGCCCTTGGAAAACCAACTGGTCCTTACTGACAAAACAAACATTCAGAAATGCCACAGCATCCTCTGGTCCTTTTCTTTCCCGAGATAACCGGGGCAAGCAACTGCCCCGAAAACAAAAGCTGTTAACCCTGATAAGACGGGTTCTGTGCAAGCGTGACCTTGAGATTTCACACGCCGGCTCCCCAGTACTTTCCCCGTCTGCGTTCCCAGTACCGTGTCCCTCGAGACTCTCCCCAGCGTCGCACCGCATGACCTTTCCCGGACTGGGAGTCTGCTGGCGCCACTGTTGTTGTTGAGAAAGGACGGTCAGAGGGCAAGAGCTGGCGTGCCAAGGGCTGGCGTGCCAAGGGCTGGTGTGCCAAGGGCTGGTGAGCCGCAGCAGACAGCAGAGTGCCACCATGTCCCCCAGCCATGGGAGCAGCCCCGCTTGCCCTCCTGGCTGTCACTGTCACCGCAGATACCCGAGCCTGGACCGACCCTACCTACGTGCTGTACATAACCAGAACAGCTGGCAGCACCAGATGTTGCCTTCCCACTGGTTTTTCTCCCATTTTTGTATCCGGCAGCTGCGGGCGTCCAGCAAAAGCCCCGCAGCCCCATAGGGCACCATCAGCTCCCACCTGAAGCCATCAAGTGTCCTCATTCTCTGCTTGAAAGTGAACTTTATTTGTGCTTATGTTCACTTTCAGAAGCTTTCCAGGTGCATTCTGCCAGTTGTTCCGCTGGTGCAGATGCACAGGAGAAGATTCAGGTGCACCAGCAAGGTCAGGCAAAACACAGCTGGGAGGATAACCTCGGGATGGCTTTCACAGGCGTTTGCTGGGCGCCGGTAAAGCTCGGTTTTAATTTTAGCATTTGTCAGCAATCCTTTTCCTTTAGGACGCAATGTTACTTTGGCAACACTCCTGAGAGGGATTTCTGCTGAAATACTGGAGATATTTCCTAACGGAGCCTGGCAGCTCTACGGGACACGGGTTGTGTAATGAGAAGGGCTGGCGTTAATTACCCTCTCCAGACATCTCCTGGGTGTGACTTGGTGAGCCAGGGGGGGACGAGGTGACCCAAGAGCCATGTCCTGTGCCTGGCAGCAGGACCTCACCCCCTGTCCCAAAATTGCAGCTGTGCTCCAGCAGCTCTGAAAGCTTTGGGGCTGGCTCACTTGTGATTTTTTTTGTTATTTCCCATTAAAAAGGGACCCCCCGCCCTTCCTAGAAAGCTGCTGCTTTATGGTAGAGGGGTGGAAAAAGCATTGAAAAAGCATTAATGGGGAAAGAAATTTGGAAATGTCTGGATAGCACCAAAGCTTTAGATCTTTGTTTAATTATTGAGCATGTGGCCGCTCAGTTGATGCTACTCGCAAAGAAAAAGAAATGCGGTCCCTGATGGAGGGCGATGCTGAGGCAGCATCCCTCTGGATGCCTCATGGTGTGGGAATTATCTAGGTACAAAAAAATAAAGGGGATCACGGCAAAGCACTTCAGAGAACTTTACTCTTCATTAGCAAACCCAGTGTTGACAAGGCTGGAGCTGGTGTTGTGGTTTGACACCACGCAGCCGCTCGCTCACCCTTCACCTCCCCTGGGGATGGGGGAGAGAATTAAAGGGGTGAAGGGAAAAGAGACTCATGGGGCGAGATAAAAACAACTTAATAACTGAACCACAATAATATTGGAAATAATAATAATGATAATAATACTAATAAATACAAATGAGTGACACACAGTGCCACTGCTCGTTGGGGCAGGACCTGGTGGCACCAGCACAGCCCACACCATGGGACCACAGCAAGGGCATTGCCTCAGGCATCTCCCGGGGAAGTACCACTCCCCATTTCCATCCCTGCTCCTTTCTCCCTCCAACTGCGAAAGCTCAGTATTGTGTTTGCAGGATTTGAGGATTTTTTTTTTCCTTTTGGCAATTGATTTTACAATTAGGAAGAACCAGCCCATCTCGTTCCTGAGGCAAGCACACACAATTTGCGTAGCCTCTCCCAGCCGTACCGCGTGAAAGCCGCCAGCTGTGTGCTCTCTCCCGGCCGGCGCTGAAACGCCGCGTTACACGGCTGGCTGAGCAGCGCCGCTTCTCCTGCAAAACACCCCGAAGCTGAACAGAAGCAGAGACCCTGCCCCAGGCTTCGGAAGATGTTTCCTCGCCCATCCCAGGTCCTACCTGCAGGGATGTGGCTCCGGGGGCTGGATCCCACCCGGCGGGTCCATGGACCAGGACAGGAAGGGTCGCAGGGCTCCAGGAGCAAAGCCAAGAGCCAAAATTCAAGCTGAGTGTAAAGGGAGGGCTGTTTAGGGGGAAAGCAGCAAAGAACAATGATGGCCACAACCCTTGAGCAAAAACATGTTCGTTGCCAACTTTTCATGGCGGTAACACACAGCTGAGCCGAGGGGGGTCCCGCAGCCCCCTGCCCACCCCAGCGGTGGCCCCACAGCCCCCCAGGTTCAGTCCATGCTCAGCAGGGGCAAGGCTTGGCCACAAGCCCCGGTTTCCCAAAGCCACCCAGGAACCCTCCCGTCTGGTTGTTTGGCCTTGAACCCCCCAGAGCTCCAGAGAGCTGATGGTCTGACACCCAAAAATCCATGCAGGGGAATTATCTGGGTAGAGCTCAACTCTGTGCAATACGCTGCCTGTCTCTATTGTGTTCTAAGGTACGACTTGAATAGCCATGCCTATTTTTTTTTTTCTTAAAACCGGTATACCGTGCACCATGCTGCAACATGCTGGTCCTCCTGGAAACCTTCCCTTGCCTCCCTTTGGTGCTGACACCCGGCTGCCGGAGCCCGTGGCCAGCCCAGCCATGGGGACCACACCTTGGATTTCCCAGAAGACGTATTGAGCACCATAAATTAAGCGCAAGAGCAACGATTTATTCCTTTTTTGGGAAGCTTTGAATGAAGGATTTTTTTTTTTTTTATCTGCTTCAAAACATCTCCACTGCTCACCGGTCAACAACAAATCCTCCCCATCCAAAGGCGGAGGAGAACCCAACCCGCCAGGGCTGAGGCTGAGCCAGCTGGGAATTTATTTGTGCATTGCTCACTATTGATGGGGGGTTTTAATTAAGTTTGATAATGTTACTTGAGTTCATCAGTGTGCCAGTAATGAGGAGTTCCAAGGCGGAGCAGCCAGTGATGCCCGGCTTTAAGACACCGTTCTCCAATGCGCCACATGGTCTTGGTCTTCTTCATGGGAAGAAAATGTTCACGCATGTTTTTTCAATCTCATCTTGGTTTTTTTTTTCCTTTTTCTTTGTCAGGCATTGTGAAGGCTGTTCTGGCTTTTTTTCACTCGAGTGCCTATTGAGAACTGCCTGAGCTCGTTCCTCAGCTCATTTCCCGGGATGCTGGGAGCAGAAGATTTTCCCCTTGCACAACATCCCACAGATTCAAAGCCAACCAGGCAACAAAGCAACTCAAGGGTCTGGATTTCAGGGAAGCTCGAGTGCCTGGAAGGAGCATTGTCTGGCTGTGGCTCGGCGGCACTAAATCACAAGGAGCTGGCTCCGTGCATCAGGACACCTCGAGGGGCTGCAGCTGGGGACTGATTTGATCAGGGGAAGGATGAACACACCTGAAAAAAGAGCAAAAACCCTAAAAAAGAAGAAAAACCCTAAAAAAATCCCCAAAACAACAACAGAAAAAAAAAAAAGTCAGAAAATCTACTGATTTCCCAGCTGTGTCTAACTCCCAGATCTCCCTCTAATTCCAACCTTTCTTTTCCATCCCCCAGCCCATGGGAGAAGACACGCTGAGCCTTGGCGAGGCATTTCCGAGGGACCTGGAGGGGATGAACCCGCAGTCCCACGGCGTACAACAGCCGAGGCTGCTGCTGCAGCCGTTATCCTCACCATCAGCCCACGTCCCTTCGGTGCAGCCCCACCACAGCTGTCATTTATTTCAACACCCGCATATTGTTTATTGTGGATTCCATGTCCCTCATTAGGGCATTGCACTGATTTTTTTTGCCGTATTATTCGATGGTTAACATTTTATCTCTGCCTATTTTTTTTTCTGATCTTTCTCCAAAGGCTTTTAACGAGGGAGAGCTGGACCAGAGGGTCTGGGAGAGGCTTTTCCCGGGGGATGGGCACAGGGATGCTCAGCACTTTAACGCTTGCACATTTTCAGAGTGCATTTGGTGGGGGCAGTTCAGACACTGCTCAGCTGAATTATTCCATTGGGCTGATTTCTACAGCTTGGGAGAATAGAAACAGTTCATTTACCCATACAGAGCTATTACTAATTCCAAAGAAAGAAAGGTGTTTCTTTTGTTCTAGTGTTTGCAGATTGAAATTAAACCAATGTTGTAAGCCCCAAAGAAAGATAAATCAATGTGTTTTTTTTCCCATTTCTAAACATAGCACTAAATATTAACTGGAGTGCATTTTACAAAACACATCTGTTCATCTCCTGTGCAGCGCAGAAAGGAATGGCCTTTTGTGTTCAAGAGAAGCTTTAAAAAAGGAAAAAATAAAAAAGAAAAAAAGAAGGAAAAAGAAAGAAGAAAGAAGAAGAAAGAAGAAAGAAGACAGAAGACAGAAGAAGAAAGAAGAAGAGAAAAGAAAAAGGAAAAAGAAAAAGAAAAAGGAAAAGAAAAAAGAAAAAGAAAAAAGAAAAAAGAAAAAAGAAAAAGGAAAAAAGAAAAAAGGAAAAAGAAAAGGAAAAGAAAGAAAAGAAAAGGAAAAGGAAAAGAAAAAAAGAAAAAGAAAAAAAAAAGAAAAAGAAAAAGAAAAAGAAAAAGAAAAAGAAAAAGAAAAAGAAAAAGAAAAAGAAAAAGGAAAAGAAAAAGAAAAAAAAGAAAAACCTGCTCCTGCCGTGGGGAAACTCTTTACTGCAAACCCTGCCAGGCACCGAGGGATGGCAGAGAGCTTGAGGAGCTGGGGAGGGGTGTCACGGGCAGGAGCAGGACTCAAGAAGGTTTCCACAAGCACCACGGATGCTGCCTGCTGCTGCCTGGCGATCAATCGCTCGGCAGGACCAGGAGCTTTCACTTTGAAGGGAAGAAGTGGTTTGTGGTTTGGGGTTTTTTTTCAGAAGAATAGGGGCTCTTTTGAGTGGGGGAAGTTTTCAAGACACTCTGTTGAAGAGTATTATTAGTAAAAACAAAATACTATTAGTTTTTAAAAGTAGTTTCTAGACCAAGTGTCCATGTCTGTTGATGCCGAGCTGTGTCTATCTGCTACACCAATATTTCACTGAGGTATATGTAAATGTACGCATATATGGTTATCGGCAAAGTCTAAACATCAAATGGAACAAGGATGGCTCACTTAGCAGATTCTTATTGTTTCTTATAAAAACGACAATGGTTTCTGACGTGTTCTCCATGCGCACAGCACGTTGCTGGGATTTGGGCAGGATACATCGCACCGTCAGGCAGAGGCATTGAATTCCTCCTGGTGGTGCAAAAGAGCATCTCAAAGGGCTGAGGCAAGGCTCTCTTCTTAAAAAAAAATAAATAAATAAAATCAAACCACGAAGATATAACCAGGAGAGCCAGCTAGCCCCTAGAAATGTGAATGACACCAGCCATGGTGTGACCTGGAAGCAGAACATCACTCTGTGGCCAGCAGCACCCTGGTTTGGAGAGCAGGAGAGAGAAAAGTGGCTTCACAGTGCTTCCCCCCTTCGCTGGGGTGAGGTGCTGTGGCTTAAACACGTGACATCAAATGAAGAGAGGTAATTTCTAAGAAGAGCGATTCTGTTCCTGAAGGATGGTGACTGGGGCAGGGGCCGAGGTCCCCGTGGGAAGAAGCCCGGATGTCACCGCGGATGCTCCAGGGAGAATTTCTGAAGACACAGCTGACACGACACTCAGTTATTTCCATGGACTAAAGATATCCCTAGAAAATACTGAAAATTTATAGCGCTTGCACAAGAGTCCCAGGAACAACTTGACCTGGGCTGCTAACACCATCCTCCAACGCGGCAGACATGAAAGGGTCGAGGAACGACGATGATGGATTGGATGGAGGGCTCCCATGGCAGAACGGGTGGAGGAATGTCTCCTTGGGGTCACCCTTCCTTTTTCAGAAACACCAAGACTGCAGGATCTCCGACGTCATTGCCGTGCCTCTTCCCAATGGGTTTCTTCCGGAGCCATTCAGGGGACCCACGGCGGGCGGCGAGGGCAGTGCTATGGGGGGACAGCTCCTGTTCAACGGGAACCATTCCTGTTAACCCAGCCAAAGAACAAGGACAGGTCATTCCAGCACAGCCTGGGCCACCCCATGGCACTGAGTGCGCTGGGGAGGGAATGGAGCGGTTCTGACTGTTCACCTTTCATCCTAAGAGACAAAAAAATTAACTGAGTGTAACACCATTTTATTAATTTTTTTTAAAAATAATTTCTGGGAAATAGTAATATATTTTTAGACTGCTTTAGCCATGTATTATTGCTGCAGAACCCGACTGTAAAGCTTTAAAATGAGTCTCCCGCGGTTAATGAGTTACTCTAGTGCACGCGGGAGAATATGGAATCCAAATATTGCCCCTGCTAAATGCGGGGTTAATTCCACCTGGGGTCTCGGGTGCTCCCCATCCTGCTCATGCCCGCGTTTCCAGCTCTCTCCTTGGGTACCAAGGCACACACCATCTCCATGGGTTTGGGGCTCTGCAGGGCGCAACCTGGGCTGGTGGGAGGTGTCCCTGCCCATGGCAGGGGGTGGCACTGGGCGGGCTTTAAGGTCCCTTCCAACCCAAACCATCCTGGGATTCTATCATTCTATGAAAATCAGAGAGCACGAGCTGTCTCCCAGACCACCGGCATTTGTGGCCACCTCCACGGCTCCAGGCACTTCATGTCTCCATTCAGAATCGTAAATTTTAACGACCCTGAAAACCAGCTGTCGAGAGCTGTTCCGCACATCCATCAGCCCAGCCTCAGCTCACGCGCCTGCCATAGATGTGGAAATACAAACAGATGTAACCACATTACAGCCGCCTGTGGCCATCACGCCGTGTGTTTGGCTTTGTGCCACTCTGTTTACCTCTGTGCACAAGAGCCCTTCAACCCAAGAGGAGAGCTCCAGCAGAAACCAGTCCCCCACGTCTCTGCGGTTGTTTACTGCCCGAGTATTGACTATTTAGCAGTTGGGCAGCTGCTAGGACACCAGATACCACTGACCTACGAGCAAACAAGCAATCTCTCACGTAGTTCATAAATACCAATTATGGGAGAGCAGCTCAAAATTTTCCATTTGGATAATCTCACCCGATTTCTCCCCCATCTCCTCTCTATGTGACTCTCTTTGCTTTCTGTTAAAAATGTACCTTTCTAAACCACCTTTTTCTGTTTTCCTCAAGCTCCAGAAAGCAATCCATTTACAAATGTTTCTACAGAAGTAGCTAAAAACATTAATTAGGGCATAAGGATGAATTAGGAAACGATGAGCTCAGACTCCGTCAGTACCAAGACACTAATAACAGCATCTGGTGAAGATCAAGGCAGCTCCACGTCTTCCAGCCACCCATCTGTAGGGCTGGGTTTTCCTCGGCTCCTGGTCAAAGCAGAATTGTCTGAGGAACCCAACTTGAGTCTGGATCATGTAGAGGTTGGGGGAAACTCAACAAAGAGAGAGATAGATAGATAGATAGATAGATAGACAGATCGATCGATCGATCCATATGAAATCCCAAATGAAACGTTGTCATTTCCAGATTGGTTCACTCCCATTTCCTTCCCACTTGACCTTGTGCCACTGAAGCCATCCCACAGACCTGGCTCCATCGCTGTGCTCGTGCTGTGTTCACAGTCTTCGTGAAGTGGGAAAGGGTGATTTTTTAGAAGCGTGAGATCATCTTTCAGGATCCCTCAGCCACATGAAAGTGGCAAGTTGACAGATAGTTGTCCTCCCCCACCATCGGAGACCAAAAAACCATCAGGTCAACAATCACATCACTGTTGGGCTCCACCAGTGTCTCGGAGAAGCACACCCCCCCTTTTTGCCTTTTAACCCCAAACCTTTGAGAAATGGTCCAACTTGGACTCAGCAACTTGAGATATTCTTTAGAGTTTATTTCTTCTGTCCAGGCTGGAAGGTCGTTGCTTCTAATTTTACAAGATGCAGGAGGGAGGAGGGGAAGCGAAGAGCCTGTTGACATGGGAATAGTTTTAAAGATATTCCAGAGCTGTGTTCTGGTGAGATTCAACTTATTTTTTAAGCACCAGTAGATTGTTTTTGACGCTATAAATCAACAAGGTCAAGATCTGTGTACAGGACGGGTGATGGAAAGCAGTGAAGAAAGCTGTTTAAAATAAGAAAAAAAAATCCAAGTTTTTCACACTGGTAGCAAGCCAGGTTATGTTCTCCTAAATATCCTGCCA
>NW_010135902.1:21574-25174 GCF_000699245.1 Pterocles gutturalis | reverse complement strand
AAGAGCCGTCAGCCCGCAGCACTGGCGATGTCACATAAGCCCTTCCCATTCATTTCAGTTTATTTAATATTTTTCAGTTTATTTCATATTATTCCATTTGTTTCATATTTAATAAAGTCCACCTGGAGGCTGTGTGCCATTTTTTCTCTGCAAAGCGCAGGCTTTTGAGCAAATTTTCCATTGGCGGCTGTTTGCTGGAGGCTCAGTGCCCCAGCCCGAAGAAGCTGAGGTTGGACATGTTGGGAAGGTGACGCCGAGTTCTTCCGCTGAACTGCTTTGAACGAAAGGCTTGGCTGCTCCTTTCGCCCCACAAAAGTGTGCTGCTGGTAGAGAAAAACAGATTTAGGGAGAGCACTGTTCCCCATGAGTGATCAAAGCAAGGTAAGGAAAATTATAAAATAATAATAATTTAAAAAAGTCAAACCCTGAGCGCAGAGGCAAGCGGGCTGCAGTAGCACCACGTCGGTGCAAACAGGAGTCAGTACATTGGTTTTGCTGCTTTAATGTGATTTTTGTGTTCATTATCAGACCATAAAAATTGAAATCCTCTGAAAGATAACTTGGAGGCATTTTGGACCCAAATGTTTTCCCATTTCTCTTTTCCAGCCGCTATTTACTTCTACCTGTCCATCCGCCCAGCGGGTCAGCATCCCCAGTACGCGTTTGGTGTTTAACCTGAATCAATCAATACGATTTTACAAAGCACCTCAAATCCTCTTTTGAGCAAACAGGAGCCTTGCTAAAAGATGGATTTAACAGGCACAAGACACTCATGTCAGTGCTTTCTCCCCAGCTGTGGTGGATGTCACCAGCCAGCGGTGGCCTCACCTGGGTCTCTCTCTGCGGCTCTCGAACGCAGGACGGTCATGGAGATTAATTTCCTTATTTAACAATGGACCAGTAAAAAAAAAAACACCTCCCCAATTGGGAAAAGAAATTTCCACGTGCACAAGTTTTTCCAGAATAAAAAAAGAAAAAAGAAGAAGGATTTGTTAATATATGTCACTTCTCCCCGGGGCTGTATTTCACAGAGGAAAGTTTTCAAAACAACTTTGACTTTTATTAGAGGACAAACATTATGAACATTTTTTTAATTTTTTTTTTTTTTAATACATTGCCTGTTCCATCTCTAGCCTGAGCCTGTATCCTCCAAATGGAACCTATAAATACCTTCAGAAGATGCCTTTGGGAGCCAAGAGCTGAGGACTGATTGGATACAATTGGTTTATACACTCGGAGAGAGTTAAAATCCTGGGTTCATAGGAAATTGCACGTTGGAAGGGACCTCAGGAGGTCTCCAGTCCAACCAGGGTGCTCTGGGATGCTCAGGACCTCACCCAGCCTGGTCTTGGCAGCCTCCAAGGATGGAGACTACCCATCATCTCTGGGCAAGTGGGTCCCCACGGGGAGAACGGTTTTCCTCCATCCCGGCGGTGTCAGCACACACTGGGATGCCACTGGCCTGGCCTTCCTGTCTCAGCTGGCTTTAGTCAAATCACATCCATATAGTGTGTTATCCCACATGAAGCCACCCTCATCCCCTTGTCCACTGTGACACGAGCTGTTGTGCTGCCGATTGATGTTCTTTGAAATCCGACTGATGGGAATTAACGGCTTGCAGGATCCCAGAGCTCTCCCGGGTGTTTCAAAGCCAGTTTTCTGCATCTGGTGCTAAGTCAGGACTAGAGACATTGCCTACACGTGCTGAGCACCAATCTCAGCACCAATCTCAGCTCCGCTCCGGCCACCAAAGCCTCGCTGATGCCACAACATCTTCCAGAGGTCCCAGCCCAACCCCTCTGCAACATCAGCTGCAAAGATGAAACAGAGCATGAACTGCGAGGCTGAAACCTGAAAAATAAAATAAACCCCAGCAGCCTGCGCTGGTCCCGTTTGCTTCAGCGGCTCTGCTTGGAAGGAAACATCCCCTGCGATGGACGGGAGACTGGAGCGGGGCTGTGATACTGGAAAATGTCCTGACCCTGCCACCAGCTTCTCTTTGTTGTGTGTTCAGCAAATTAATCTTCCAAAACCTGTAAATGTTGTATGAGCTGTTTGTGCAGAAGAACTCGCCAGAGGGGTTTCTGTGTACCCCCATCTAACCCCCAGCACACCCCAGCCAGCTCCTTCCCTCCAGCCTTCTCCTGGAGCATCTCTGGGCAGCAGCCACGAGCAGGGCAAGGCAGGGCTGAGCAGGACCGAGTGGGGAAAGGGCTCGGCTCAGCCCCCACACCTCCAATCCACCTTTCGGCTTTTCCTCTCTGCTTTCTCCCCCCTTGCCTTTCAGACGGCAGCTTTGGGTTCGGCTCGTTGAAGCAGAGCACGGTCGGACAGCATCCTGCTGGGGCTCAGGAAACTGCCGACACAGGAATCCGAAAGCACTAACGTTTTGGTTTATTTTTACCCAGCATGCTAACCAAACCCATAGTTAGCGTCTCTCATTTCATGCCAAACCCCAGCTGAAGTTACAGCCGTGCTCTTGCGGTGCCTCTGGCCAGCGTGCTTTGTGCCACATCCTTCCTCACCCGCTCGTTGAGGCTGAATTATTTTTGTGCCGTCCCTTCGGAGAGGAGCAGAAATCCTCAGCACAAAGCTGACGGCTCCACTGGCAGCTGCTACGCTCCCCCTCCCCAGGGGCAGTTCTTCTGGGTTCAGGGGTGTGCCAGATGTAAAATTCACCAGTAAGTGAAGGAGAAGAGAATGGAAACATGTTTTAGGAGAAACAATTTGTAAAAACAAATAATCTGGTTTTGGATTTCCTTTGTATTAACACATATATTTTTGTTATCTGCATTTATCCATTTCTAGCAGCAAAATCATTTCCTCGGGACCCCCCAGACAAGCAGCAGCGGGTGAGTTTCTTGTGATTCTACAAACTGGCTATCTTTTGGAAATTCTGAATTTTATTTTTCCCCGTGCACAGCAACAAGCACGTTCCATCGCGAAGGAGGAGCATCGTGACTGCAGCCTGCGCAGGATTATTCCGCTGTCACGGCAGATCCCTCTGAGGTTCGGGAGAAAAGCAGCATCACCCAAATCACAGCGTAAGGAGAGCGCTCTTTTGCATCAGGCAGAACGAACGAGAGAACCTGCCAACCCGAAAGCAAGCAAACAGCCGCCAAAAGGATAAACAGTGAAGTAACGGAGCTGGGAGCCGCAGCCTCGCCCTGCCCGGTGCATTTGAACATTTTTTCCTGCCATTGCGCTGCCAGGGGCTCACCCAGAACATCCCAGAGCCAAGAAAACCCGTTTGTCACGCACCAGGTTGATGGGAGCTGGTTTTTCCCCAGCAGCGTGCCCTGCTTTTCCGAAAAAACAGCCCGCAAAGGCCAGATTATCCCTGGTTAATCCCCCTGGGCTGCCTGTGCAAGGCAGGAGGGTGGCTCCTCCGTGATGCTCCGGCCACACCGCGGA
This sequence comes from Pterocles gutturalis, assembly GCF_000699245.1. Taxonomy (NCBI): domain Eukaryota; kingdom Metazoa; phylum Chordata; class Aves; order Pterocliformes; family Pteroclidae; genus Pterocles; species Pterocles gutturalis. Next base: position 21,760 of record NW_010135902.1, on the reverse strand, counting down.
CCACGCAGCAAGGGACACGAACAATGTGCCACGTGAAGTTGGGGGAACCCTGCTCAGAGCAGAAAGGGACCCCCATCCCCAGGTGTTTACAGAAAAATTGCTCTCTGGGCACCGCGGGGCTGCGTTTGCTGTGTCTGATTTGTTTTCCCTGCAAACTGATCCAACAGCACAAGGGTTCATCCCCGG
>NW_010135902.1:21140-21471 GCF_000699245.1 Pterocles gutturalis | reverse complement strand
GCCCTGCCTCCTGCCCCACCAGCCGCAGCTTGAAAGTAGAGAGCATTGCATTGCATCCTCAGTGACTCAGCCCAGAGCCCCAGCACTACATTTTTTGTTTTAAGGACTAAACCAGAGAAGAGGAATTGCAGTGCCTTGGTGCTTTTTTTTTTTTTTTTTTTTTTTTTTTTTTTTTTTTGTAAGGCAGGGAGCCATGCGAGTAAAACAACCGATGGATGATGAGACGTACCTGGCACTTGTGGTCAGTAGCTGCAGAGGAGGCTGGAGCATCCCTGCGCAGATGGCACGCAGCAAGGACCACTGCTGCTCCTGGGGCTGCCCTGCTCCCTGA
>NW_010135902.1:10070-21089 GCF_000699245.1 Pterocles gutturalis | reverse complement strand
CCCCAGCATCCCATCTCCCCAGTACCCCAGCATCCCACCTCTCCAGCATCCCAGTACCCTGGCATCCACACTACCCTAGCATTCCACCTCCACAACATCCCAGTACACCAGCATCCCAGCACCCCAGCATCCCAGTACCCCAGCATCCACAGTACCCTAGCATTCCACCTCCACAGCATCCCAGTACACCAGCACCCCAGCATCCCACGTCCCCAGCCATCCCAGCATCCCAGCACCACAGACCCAGACCTGCCCTTTGCCGTGGGCTCAGAAGACCCCCTCTCCTGCCCCCACACCACCAGGACCCCTCGCTGGGACCAGTTTTTTTTTGACCAGGCTCTGTCTGTGGGCTGCGTTCCTCGTTAGGAGAAGCAGGGATTGCCTTTAACGAGTCACGCCAAGCCAGGCTCATTCCATTTGCTAAATAAACCCAGCTGAAGATGTGCCAATATTTGCTCAAGACTGATAAAATAAATGGTTTAAAGTGAAAAGTACATTGATGCAGCTGCTTTATGGAGATGTTTTAACCAGGACATGGGAGCAGGGGATGCTCGTGCCTGCCCGACAGCCGTGGTGCAGGGCACCCCACCGGGGCAGGGCTGGCTCTGGGGGTCCCCCTGCCCACCCCAGCCTCCTGTGTGGCCCCCTTGGATGGGTTTTTCTTTGCTGCCTCTCACCCAGGAGCCCAGACCCCCCTCGAAGGTGCGCGGCGGCCGTAAGCAGTGCCACAGTGGGGTAGCGAGCAGCTTTCAGCGGGTACCGGGGCCTCTGGGAGGGTGCTGCAGGGGTACGGAAATAATATAAATTAGAGAAATGAAACAACTCTTAAAACGCAGATATTGCGATGAATAATAGCCCCGTGGAGGAGTATGGAACAGCCGTAATTCACAACAGGGAAAATTATTTTCTGCTAAAGGGAGGCACAGTAAGGAATGTGACACAGGCAGGGAAAAACACAACATAAAATACAGCCTGAGCCACAACAGCCGTCAGTACATCCCCCCCAAAGCTGCTCAGCACCTTTTTCCGCTCCATTCCTCATGGCAGCTCCGTGTGCCTCTTCCCAATGGGGGTCCGGGGGTGCCGGGGGGGTTTTGCTGCGTCTCGCCAAGGCTGGCGATTTGCGGTATTTCAGCGGGACTGGGGAGCACGGGAGGGCAACACTTTGCCCACTCCATGGGATAATTTCATCATTACAGCTGGATCCGACACATCCTGAGCAGGGTGATAGCCGGAAACCTCGTTCTCTGATCTTTTCAACTTTTCCACACGTATGACAACGGCACGGTTTAAATACCTGCTTTGCTTCCGCACCCCTGGGACCAGGGGATTCTTCACATTTGAGTTTTGTTGTACGTGCCATACGGAATCTAACCACGTCATCCCGGCTGGAACCCGTGCAGACAAGCAGTCAGGCAATAAATATACATTATTGCTCTGCCAGATGAGATAAATGTGGCTAGGAGTATCTACGTCGGCTCTAACAAAAGCTAGCACCCACCCGTCTGAATCGCGCGGTTATTTTGTGCGTGTCAGGGACGCCTCTCTCTTTATTCCATTTATCCTTCTTCTCCCACCACTTTGCTTATAACTTTTAACGATCATTTGAAAACACAAGCTGGTGTTAGAAACGAGAAGACTTTTCAGCGCAGCGACAAGGGAAGGTGCAGGATAAACATGCTGCTCCGCGGAGATTAAGTGCGGAGGGCTGTCTAGACAGTGGAATTCCGACGGGTTTCATTCACCAGGTCGGTCAGGCCAAGACGTGTTTTGTTTCCAAAGAAGGTCTGGCAAAACCTTCACCCCACCGCAGCACCCGGCCGCTCCCTCCGGCCCCACAGCCTGGGGTGCTGGGCGAGCGGGACCCCCTGTCCCCTCCTCGGAAAGAGACTCGTGGGGTGAGATAAGAACAGTTCAATAACTAAACTGCAATAATATTGGAAATAATAATGATGATGATAACAGTAATATATACAAACATTCAAATGAGTGACACACGGTGATACTCTCACCACCCCATGGCCAAGGCTCAGCCTGTTCCCGGCCAATGATCCCGGCACAGGGAGAGTCCCCCCGGTCCTGGAATGGAGACAAGAGCCTGAGTGTCCAAGAGACCGAGACACCCTGGAGCAAGAGAGAGCTCTTCCAGCCACAGGAGCATCCAGAGATGCTGGCACCCCGCTCTAATGCCCGCAGGGTTTTCTAGCTGCAAGGAAAATCTGAAACACCGAAGCCCCCCAGCCCGCATACTGCGGAGCCCCAGCTTGCAGCAGCCCCTTGGCTGGCGGGGCGTGCACCACATGGAGCGGGCGACGGCGTCATGAACTCCAGCTCTGTGCCGTATTCAGCAGCGGAAACCTCAGAAAAGCATCAGGAAAACAAGGATTTGTCTCAGAGACTTGTCTATTAAAAACCATTGCTAGGCTTCTGTACTAGGGATCAATCAACACGTCCATCAGGAATTAGTGATACATCCACAGGCTGGTTATTTGCCTGTACGACAAGGATGTTTACGGAGACATGGATGATTTATTGGGCCATGACAGCATCCCGCTGTTTGAACAAGCAGCTACTTGATAACTCGTTATGTTCTGCTCCTAACAGCAGCAAATCTGGTCGTACCGCAGCCCTGCAACCCAGCATCGCCGGTGCAGCCTAGGGATGCTCTTGGCACTTCCCTTTGCATCCACAAAGTCCATTTTAAAGGGACCAACTGAACCAAGGAAAAGATCAAGTGAAGGAAAAACCCCACTGCAACTGAGAAAGGAAGGAAAATGTCCTTTTTCTTTTCCCAAACTAAATTAACAGAAAATAAACACAACTAAACTCCACCCCAAGGATTTCAGAGAAGGGCTGGGTAGGCACCTTTCCACTGCAACATACAAAGTGCCAAGTGTCACAGAGCACCCCTGCTGAATTCTGGAAAAGGAAATATTGAATCTGTTACTCCATCCGCTCCCTGCTGCTTCCCACCCCCCACACCCCCATCTTGCTGTTCCCATGCAGAACTGCCCCATCCTGCAGCCTGGCACTGACGGGACGGGCTCTGAAACCACCCCCAGCCATCACGGCAGTATTTGGGGTCCAACCCTGGGGTCCCCCTGCTGCAGGACGTGTTCAGCTCCAGACCAGAAACCCACCTTGGCCATCCTGCCACCCCCCTTGGCAGCAGGACCACCGCACCCCCGTCTCCCATCCACCATCCGACATTCCTTCTCGCCGTCACCATCCCTGGAAGAAAATCCCGCTGCTATAGCAACCGAGCCGGGATAAACAGATCAGCCCATCTCCAAGCCGGCCGTAAATCATCCCACCAGCCCCCGCGCTCCCCCCTGCCTCTGTGAGAGGTGGGCTGCTGTGGTTCCAGCTGCCGGGCTGGGTGAGCTGGGAGGTGGCTGCGGGGCTGGGGGATGACCATCGCTCGTGTCCACCGTCGCTTTGCTTTTAACAGCACTTTGAACTTCCCCATCGCTTTGATGATGAAATATCAAGAGATCCTCCGGACTCCATCCTGCCAGCTTTGCAAGGCGCTGCCTGCAGCCAGCTCACAGGATCGCTGTCTCTGCGGGCTCACACCAACTCTCCATGACAATTCCCATCTGTCTTAACTACCCCGTGGCTTTTTGATGCTGCAGAGATGCAGAAAAGTAGAGTTAAACCATGCTCTTGTAGAAAATCTGCACAGAGGAGCAGGAGCAGCCTGCGTTCGCCATCATGCGATGATAATATCGAACAGGACGTAATTATGTCCTCATTAGTTATGGTCATAGATGTTTGTTGGTGGGGTTGAATATCTCTGTTCAAACCACAGCACTCAACCTAGCCTTAAAAAAAAATAAATCCCAAAGGACAGTTTTCTCTTCTGAAATCTAAACCAAGTTGTCCCTCTGAAAAGTGCCAAAGAGTCAATGCAAATCCACGAATAATCAAAGAAGCAAAACCACCCGTGGGACCTCACGTGCCCCGGCTGCGGCACGGTGAAGGTGGCTGGGAAACGACGGCACTTTCCTCCTGGATTCGCTGGGCGAAGGGAAGGAGCCCCAGGGAAGGAGGTCCCCCCAGTGGAGCATCCCCCCATGCGAGGGTTGCCCCAGGAGAAGCACCCTGAGCCCCCCCAGACCCTTTCCTCCCCAGGGGGTGTTTGTCAGCAGGAGGGCCAGGACCCCCCAAGGAGCTCTCCCACGCAGGTGAAGGATGCTCCTGCTCCCAGGAGGACCATGGAGGTGGACATCAGCTGCTTCTGCCATCACAGCATCATGCAATAACAGATCCAAAATTTCCTTCCCCAGCCACACAGGAGGGGCTGGGGGGTGTGTGGGACGGTGGCAGTCCCTAGCCCAGCTGAGGGGCCGGTGGGGCTGGTTGCCGCAGGGTTCTGCGTGCTGCTGGGGGATGCTCTCCACTGCTTCCCCCAACCCCTCCACTCCCGTCGGCTGGATCTGCATCAGGAGGAAAGGGTGAAGCCAAAAGGAGAAAAACAACTGCCACAGGGGGATAAACCAAAGCTCCAGAAGGTCTGAAGACCATCTTCAGCCTGAGCTCCTCCTCCGCAGCTGGGCCGCAGAGCTCACCAGGGCCAGGACCGACCACGGGGAAGGATCCGCAGCCACGGGGGCTTTGAGCCGGGGGCTCAGGCTGTGCACGCAGCCACTGGCCTTACTCCCATTTTCCCCAGACCTTCCTCTTTCTGCTCCTCCCTCCATGCACAGAGAGCTGCCAGGCATGCAATGTGGACAAGGAGAACCACACCATAAGGGTCATCACACGCTCCACCTGAAATGGCATCTGTCTTCAGAGCCTAAAATATTTTTTTTTTTTTGACAAAGGAAGAAATCTTCACTACCTTCCTCCTCATTTATTACGGGCATTAAGTGAAACATCGTTTCCTCTTAAATTCAACCTAATCAAATTAATATCAATACTGTACTGAGCCAGGCTAATCCAATTAGTGTCAATATTTAATATATTTTTCTGCAAGTTGTGCTGAGAATGAGCTTCTCGCTTTCCGTCATTGAGTCTGGAAAGAAAAAAATAGCATCTCCTTCCAGCTCAGGACTCTGGACCCAATATGCATGGGGAAAGGCGTGGGGTGCTGGCTCCTCCTGCGCCCGCTGGGGACATCAGCGATGCTCCGAGAGCTGCGAGGGGTCGGGTGGGTTTTGTGGGAAGCCAGCGATGTGACACCGAACTCAGCCACTCGCACACAGCTCGGTGCACGCTGAACGGCCCCAGCGCCGCAGGGGCTCCGCAGGCGTTGGCTGGGCAGGTGGTTTGAGGGGCGGATGCTGTTTCTTACAGGTTACAAATGGGCACAGTTCACGGTGGAAGTGTTCCTCAACTCCCTGGCCCCCGGGTGATACATTTCCGTGCATGGTTTTATTTCATTAGTCCTTTAGAGACATAGAGATGAAAGAAATCTCTGCGAGTAATCGCCTTTATAAAGTATGAACTCCTCCTCTCCTACATCCATCAAACGCAAAGGGAAAAGCCGACACGAGCGGCCAACGTGCAAACCCGAGCATCCCGCCCTCGACACCTCCAGCCATCTGCTGCAGCTGGGAGGTTCAGAGGATGATGGCTCATTAACAAGCCAAAAAGTCATCGGATTGCCTTTTGTTAGTGTTAGCGGATGGCAAAAATGCAGGGTTAGCGAGCTGCGTGAGTTACAGTACACAATAGTGGCTGAAAAGTAAATAAAACAAATCCGAGATTCCTGCACGCAGCTGTCATGGTGAACACGGAGAGCGCGGCGTGAAGTGCTATAAAAGGAGTTTTGTCCTTGATGGCTGCAACAGAATTATGGTCCGTGCATACAACTGCTCTTACAAGTCATAAAATCTGCTGGACACTGACACTGGGCAGAAAAAATTATTCTCTGGTTATGTGAAGGGAGCAGGCACGCGACTGCCGGAGGCCAGAGAAAGGAGTTTGGAGCAGAATCGCACCATGTTTTGGTTCTAGTAATAGCAGCAAGTTAAATATGTTTTGGTATTATTCCGAACGTAATTCCCTTCTTGTTTAGGACCCAGCAGCAAATAAATAATCTCATTTCATGCTTGCAGAGACAACGCAATGAAAACTGCGCTGTTACCAACTCCAAAAGTTCAACAGCAAGAGGTATTCCTCCTCCGAAATCATGAGATCAATCTTTTCTTTACAAGATCTCACTTTTTCAGCCTAGACTACTTTTACTGGTTCCTGAGGGTACCCCGCAAACCCTGGCTTGTGCCCCGGAACGTTAAAGTTTTGTCATGGGAAACAGCCCCGTCAGCAACAGCAGTGCCAGTGGCTTGCTCCTGCCCTACCCCATCCCAGCTCCACAAACCCATTTTCAACCCTTTAGTTTTGTACCTCACCCCCCCCTTTTTTCCCTGAACAGCCACCACAGCTCTGGCTCAGACTTTTCCCCCATTTCCATCCAAGGGGGGCTCAGCACAGATGTTGGGGGAGTGAACAGAAGACTTCCCGACAGCCGGAGCCCTGGTCACCGTGGTCCAGCCAGCCGCGGGGCGAGGAGGGTCGGCCAAACCCTCTTCAAGGGCCTGGCACAAAGTGTGGCCAAGGCTGGGCTCATCCGACGCTGTCCCTCACCCTCAGCCCCAAACAGCTCCTTTGTCCCACTGTGGTGGCTGGCGGGAAGCAAGGACACAGAGCAGCCGAAGAGCATTTTCCCAACAGCGGTCGGAAGGCACGGACATTGCCAGACCACGCAGCCAGCTCCAGCGGTGCCTGGAGCTCACAGCCGCTCTTAACAGCTCCTGCTACCCACCCAACACACAGAACATCTTTAACTGAGCCTCTTTGACTTTTATGGCCAGCAGAAGGGAGGTTGCGATGCTTTTTCTCCCTCCCGATGATAAGAAACTCTTCCCTGGAACTCTATCAGGCTCTGTGGGCTGGGAGTGCCCTCAGCAGCAGCTGCGCCCTTTTTGTGGCCTTTTCTTCAGGGCTTGGCTGATTTAGAAGAACTTTCTTCACAATTAAGGTCAATAAATGAAGCCCATAGTCATTGGGCATGTCATTAAAGTCAACACATCCAGCTGCGCCCCTTGCTCCGGGGAGGGAAGGACCAACCGTGGGCATGATTCCCGCAGAGCCTTGGGCTCCTCCCTGGCTCTCGGGTGGGTGCAGATGTGGGGAGGACCCGGTGGGGACCACGACCCCCCTCCAGACACCCAAACCTGGTTTGGACCTTCTCATGGGTGACTGCCCCCGGTGCCCACGGGACGGCTCTCCTGGGCTTCCCACCAAACTCAGCCTGATTTGCCTCATTGCTTTTGAGGTGTGGCATTGGGAACCAGACATGGAATTTTAGCTGAAAACTCACCATCACTGGGGAAAGTAGAAAACAGTCCAAATCCCCAAGTAAAACTTGACATTTTTGCAGAGTTGCTTGTTCCTGTTCAGCACATGGTCCTCTGGATCATGGCATACAGCTCCACTGTCTGCCACGCATTGCCCATCCAGCATTGATGTATTGGACTTTTTTTTGCTAAAGCCTTGATTTCCTCTGACTGATGGGCCTTCGCTGGATCCTCTCCAACTTCTCAAGACCATTTTAATCCTGATCCTGTCCAATGCAATGGCTCCAGCTCCTTCCAGCTCCATGTTATCCACAAACAACTCCCATTCTTCCCGTTGTCCTGCAGAATGGCCATCACCACTGGAGCAACTAACAAAAACAGCAGCGGGGGCATGCCTGGGACCAGCCCCACCCGAACCCTGTGATAGCAATCAGAAAAACTTTTTTTTTTTTTGGGGTGGCTTTTCCACTATTATCTTCACCTGATGCAAATTGGGTTTTTTTTTTTCATGTTTTCTTCATGAAGACCCATCAGAGAGTCACGCTGCTGCTGCTCAAAGCCCCAGGCGCAGTGGCACAGCTCCCGCTGCCCCGCGGTGCCCGCTCTGCAGACAGCCGCTCCTGGTGGTGCTCCGGGCTCCAGGAAAGTGCCAAAATCTGCAGGAAACCTCCCGACGAGCTTTCACCGCCAGATCCAGAGAAGCGCTGGAAGTTCAGGAGTTATGTAAATATTTTGGTTATAGGGTTAAACACCAGCACTTTATCCTTCCTCAGCACCGCGATAAAAAGCACATTTTAAATAAACAGGGTTTCAAGGGGATGTTTTGGCTTTTCCTGCTTTACGTGTTTTTTCATTCATTGAAATACACCCTGGCTGCGAGCACGACAGGTGAGACCCCCCCCCCCAGCTCCTTCAGATACATCTGGGAAATACATCGAGTTTTTCCAAATCCTTTGATTCAGAGTTACTTTTAGAACATGGCTTCTTGCTCCATGGTTTTTCCTGGTCCACGTGCTCAAGCACCAGTGCGGGGGGTGAGGCAGTGGCCCAGGGTGCCCAGAGAAGCTGTGGGTGCCCCATCCCTGGAGGGGTTCAAGGCCAGGCTGGATGAGGCTTTGGGCAACCTGGGCTGGTGGGAGGTGTCCCTGCCCATGGCAGGGGGTGGCACTGGGTGAGCTTGAAGGTCCTTTCCAACCCAAACCACCCTGTGATTGTGTGACTGGGGCGCAGACTCCTCCGGCTGGCCCCAGCAGTTTGACTTTAACAGAGATGATTCAATTACAGAGAGTAAATTGGTTACTTGAGGAAATAGATTTTCTTTTTTTTTTCCCATTACGGAGACATTCACAAACCGACGCAGATTTCTGAATGTCTATTTATTTTCAGCAAGCAGCTGCAAAATAATTTGCAAACAAATTTCAGCCCCCTGTATGCTGGCAGACTGCTCAGCGCCGTTTCGGTCGACCCGATGTGCCATGCGCTGCTCTGATCCCACTGTCTGAGCCTTGCACATCATATTAGTGTTTTATATTTATATAAATATGTATTTATATTTGCTTAGTGAGCAATAAACTCCCTGGCTTACACATAAGCACAGCTGTTTGTGTGCAGCATCCCAGCATGGCGAAGATAGGATTAGTTAACGTGAATGTTCCCCAGGCACAACGAATATGGAATAAATATTCTGGTCAGCCCAAGTACGCTTTGCTGACCCCCTGTTCTCTTCTCTGACCAAATCCAGCCAAAGCTGATTAAATCAAGTCAGCTGTTGCTGCCACAAACTCGCAAGAGGGAGGTCGGCTTTCCCAGCCCTGCTCCTGGAAAATCTGGGGATTTGCTCCTTTGGAGGGACCAGGATTTGAGCCACTTCGCACATGACAGCGTGGCAGGGGTCAGAAAGGGCTGGAGCTGTGAACCTGTTGTAAGGAACCATGCTGCAGGGCTGTGGGAGGCTTGGGATTAACACCTCAATAGCTTTAATAGACCCGCGGAGCTGATCGCAATTAGAAAGGAGGCAGTACAGCACATTAGGACATTTAGGCAGCCCCTATTAAAAGATCACAAAATATTGAGATTTGTAGGGCTTCTTAAACAGATTGTTTAGAATATTTCTGTTTAAAATTATCTCTGTTTAAATACTTCTGTCTAAACCCAACATTATTAGCGTCAGACATCCGTGCCCAAATTTCAGACCGTGGGTGTGAGAAGCCCTGAGACCTTCCCCAGGGGCAGGCATCCCCCCGGCCGTGGAAACCCCACCTTGGGCTGCACAAAAAAATTTGCATTCCCCTGAAACGCAAAGAAAAAAAACACTTCAGTACTCCTTGATTCTCTAATACTTGCCATCTCCTGCAGCCCAGCGCAGAGAGCTGCCAGGAACCCAGAACTACCGTGTCCGCGGACTGGGAGATGAATCACGCCCGTTATTTTTAGCAGGTCATTAAGGGCTGGCAGCAAAACTTGCAGACTGACTTGTGGGGATTTGGATTGGTGTTCGCAGAACCTTTTAAAGAAAACATAAACTGGGATTTAGAACAAAGGAAACTGAAGGGCTGGAAATAACATCTCTGAGTTTTGAAAAAGTGAGAGATTAAAATAAACAGACTTCACCCTCACTCCCAGCACTCTCGTCTAAACATCATTTGGCTAAACAAGTACAAGTGAGAGGTTTTATGTAGAAGATGCTCAGATAAGGATTTCTTTCCCCCCAAGGAATATTTATGTGCCCTGGGTAGGGATGTTGCAGCTGCAGGGAAGAGCTGGGTCCCCGGGGGGCACCACGAGCGGGTCGAGAGGTGTTTTCCACCTGGTTTCTGAGCTGGGAAGCTCCTTTTGGTGTTAAATGTCCGTGTTTTAACAGCTCCTGCTCTTTCACCATGCTATTGGCAGTACGATGAGTGCCGTTCTCAGAAGGAAATCCAAGGAATATCCCAGGAATTGTCTGAAAACTGAATCTAACTGCAATGACCCCAGTCCCTGGGCACCTTTTGGCTCTCCATCACCCGGCAAAACACATGGAGGGACAGAGCTGGCATCCCCCCGAGAGCCGTACCGCACCACACACGGCTGGTGGACACATTTCTGCCATAGACCGAGTCCGCCAGAGCGAGATGAGCCCAGCCTGGCACATACCTTCCCAAACGTGGTGAGATTTTCTGCCAACAGGATCCCAGACAGGGCTCTGGCAGCGTGCGAGCCATCAGCTCCCTCTATTTCACTGCAAAATGGGCTCCGTCCGAAGCGTTGGCAGCGCATCTGTCACCCTGGTGTGTGCCAGCTCCACCCGCTGCAGATCGATGGACAGGGGCATCGCCTCCGATGGAGCAACCCAACCATCCTACAGAGCCTTGTGGATCCCCTCCCCAGAATCAATGAGCTGACGAGGTCCTGAGACCGTTGTGCTCATCCTCGTCAGCGATCTCATCCCACACTGAGATGCGATTGCTGCATCCTCAGCCATCCCCACCACTGGAGCGCTGCATCCAGCTCTGGAGCACGGGAAGGACACGGAGCTGCTGGAGCGGGGCCAGAGGAGGTGACAGAGATGGTCCAAGGGCTGGAGCAGCTCCCGTGCGAGGACAAGCTGAGAGAGTTGGGGGTGTGCAGCCTGGAGAAGAGAAGGCTCCGGGGAGACCTTCCAGTGCTGAAAGGGGGCTACAGGAGAGCTGGGGGGGCTCTGGATCAGGGGGTGCAGGGACAGGATGAGGGGGAACGG
>NW_010135902.1:0-9980 GCF_000699245.1 Pterocles gutturalis | reverse complement strand
GTGGATGCCCCATCCCTGGAGGGGTTCAAGGCCAGGCTGGATGAGGCTTTGGGCAACCTGGGCTAGTGGGAGGTGTCCCTGCCCATGGCAGGGGGGGCACGGGATGGGCTTTGAGGTCCCTTCCCACCCAAACCGTTCTGTGATTCTATGATTCTCCCATTCCAGGATGAGAAGGGCTGATGGCTCATTGGAGGCGTGAAACCCCTGCACCCTGGGGCTGGCCACCCACCCTGACTTTTTAACAACTCCAAAATACAACTGCAAAATGCCCCTCGCTTCCACACTGGGCTCGGCTGCTCGCAGAAGCCCTGGAAGGACTAAATCTGGCTCCAGCTTTATCAGCTCCCGCAGCGCTCGTTAAATTAAAGGGCTCTGGTTCCAGCCTCGGAGGCAGAAGGATGCTCTGCGGCGGCGGCTGCACTCGCGGGGAGATAAATGAGAGCACACGGCGTGCCGGGAGATTGCAGGAGACGGGGTGGGATGAGATGAAGTTCGTGTCTTTTCAGAAGGGGGGAAATTGGGTGTCAAAAAGAATTAGCGCTCAAGAAGGTGGTGAAAAGCAACGTACCAGAGTATCCGAGGGCAGAGAGCTGCCGCCTCGCTATCTGCTTCACAGCCTCCCATAGCAAGCCCCCTCTCCTCTATTAACGGGATCAATGGAACTCATTTCTCAATGGGTAATGAGATAGCACCTGGCCACTTAGAGAAATGCAGATAACGGATTAAACCGGCTCTCGTCCTCCCCTGTGTGTCCCCTCGCATCTCACCATGAGGTTCCCAGCACAGGCACATCCATACATGGGTGGCTCGTGGGAACAACACTCTGCAGAAAATAACGGAGCAGATGGCACCGTTCCCAACAGCGGGGCGATGCTCCCTGTCCTGCGGAACAGACAGACGGCTGGACAAACACCGTCCTCGGGTGGGATGGGAGCGGGGGTCCAAGGACACAGAGAGCTGCTCTCACCCTGGGGATGGAGCAATATGACATGCATGGCCCCAGTCGTCTGTGCTGAAAATCCTGCCATGGTTTTGTTTGGATTTTTCTCTGAAGAATGGATTTAATATGGAGGAAATTGAATTTAACCTTTGCTGTAAGTGGAGGCATTTGTTTCTCTGAGTCTTAGGGGGAGTTTTCATTAATTATACCGAGCCCAAAGGCCAAGCTGGCAAGAAATTTGTTTCCAAGGAAAAACCAGCAAGACAAAGACAGATTTCAGTGTGGTTTGCATGTACAATAGGAAAACAAATGTATTTCAGCATTAGGGATTAACAGTGAATTCCGCCACCCGACATGTATCTCTGAAAATCACAGCCCCGAGGGCAAGCTGCCGGCAGAGAGCAGAGGCAGGACCGGGCTCCGATGGAGATGTGTGGCGGCTGCAGGACGGCAGCACCCAGCACGGACGGGGTTAATTCACTCCTGCTTGTGGTCCTCCCAAGATCCCCCCAGAAGCCTTCCTCCTCCCGGGTGGTCTGGGGCAGAAAAGACCCTTTTTTCCCAGCAGTGGGTATCCAGATTTATTTTTTTCTCCCAAGCAAGATTGAGGTTGAACGGAGTCCCACCAATGCTTCATGATCCTCCATCATCTGGAGAAGCTGCTTGGAGCTGGGCATCAGCAGCGATGCTAATTCAGAGCTGTGGCCATCTGCAGAGACACCACTTCAGCTGGAGCTTCAGCGAATTGTTTTTGGTGTTGAAGCCCTCACAGTTTCAAACTAAGCCTTTGGAAAAGGCAACGGCACCCGTGAGAACCCCCGTGTGGAGGAGGACACGGCACAGCCCTCCACGTCCAACATTTCTGGAAGGAAGGCAGGAGGGAAGGGGAAAAGGAGGGCAGTGCCTTCCAGTGGACTTCAGTTTGCTAATTTAACTTTTCTTTAAAAAAAATGAATTTCATTTGGGAAGGCAGTCTTCCTCACAGGGAAACTGGGGAATAAGTTTCTCCCCGCTGTCCGTGGAAGCAAACCTGGGAGATGAAGGACAAGAACTGTTACATCGAAGGAGAACGGTGACCAAGCACCGGCACCTCCTGATGCCGAGAGAAAGCTGCAGCTGCCTTCACGTCTGCTGTAAATTAGCAATAACGCAATGCACATTTCAGAGAGGAAAGGCCAGAAGGGGTTGGACTGAGTCAGTCACGAAGCTCATCAGCTTCATTTTTCACGGGCAACGTGTGAGGCACCAGCGACGCGGCCGTGCTGGGGCCGTGCTGGGGCTCTGCAAAGAGAACCGGGCAGGAGGATGGGCTCCGGGACCTGGGTCAGGGAGAACTCGCCGTGCAGGTGGCATTCTGTGGAAGTGGTGAATGTCCAAGGGTCTTATCGCCCAGCCGAGCACACCAAAGACCTCAGGCTGCCGCTCAGCCCACGCCCCTGCAGGAGGTACACAATGAGCCCAAGCAGACCACGGCCTATCTAAAAAGCAACAAGATAAAATAAAGTTCAATGAGCCAAATATTTGGAACCTGGGGAAATGTTTAGGATTGGGGATATCTGATTGCTTTTGTTTTTACTCATGTTATTCTCTGTCTCTGCCTCTTTTCACGTTCGTTCTCTTTTCTATTTGCCTACGAGCAGAAGCATCTTCCTTTGACTTCCCAAGATACTTCTCACTTCAGACAAATATTTGTTCGGATATCTCAAATGGTAATTTTTCTAAATTTTAAATCTGACCTTACCACTTCCCCATCCTAACATGTTGTTGAAACTATCTGTGAACTTGCTGCTGGGATGAACTCGCTCAGCAAAAGCAGGCGAACCCATCCTGAACCGAAGCCTGGGAACAGAAAACACGATTTGTGGCTGGAACTGCTCTGTTTCTGCTCATCTGTATGCGTCCGAGCAAAAGAATTCCTTTTACGTTCATCTGTCTTCGTGAAAGCCGAGAAGAGGAGAAGAGATAAATGATTAACATAATCTAAATATAAAGATTTTCTTCATTCTTAGAGCCTTTGTGACACGCTCTCTTGGGAAATGTTCCCAACTCCGATGGAATTTCTCTCCGTTCTTCACAGATCTCATAGTGCTCTTGTGAAACACAGGAAGCCTGTCACAGTCAGTAATTAACGACATCGATAGTTGTGCCATGGTGAGAACACAACAGGGATCTGGGAAATACAGGCAGACATGGAAATTTAAAAAAAAAAACCCTAACTATTGAATTTTCCTACTGAGAAGAGAACCACTTCACCTGCAGACACGCTGTGATGGCACCAGTGCGTCAAGTGGTTTTTGAAATCATAGAATCACAGAATCCCAGGATGGTTTGGGTGGGAAGGGACCTTCAAGCCCACCCAGTGCCACCCCCTGCCATGGGCAGGGACACCTCCCACTAGCCCAGGTTGCCCAAAGCCTCATCCAGCCTGGCCTTGAACCCCTCCAGGGATGGGGCACCCACAGCTTCTCTGGGCAGCCTAGTGCAGGGTGCCCAGCTCCAGCCCATCGTGGTGCTGTGGTGGCCGTCAGCCCCAGCCCGTCCCTGCTGGCAGCGCGTCCACCCCCATCACTCTCCCGTTTCATGCTTTGAGCTGCTGAAGAAAGGCAAAGTCAAGGCCAGCTTTGGTACTCCAAGTGCTGCTGGTTTGCCAAGAAACATCCCCACTGGCCGAGAATTCGTGAGACCTGGACGGAGACCTGGACCACTCTTCGCTCTCGGGGTAGGACCAAGCAATGTTCCATCCCCTGCCTCACCCTGGGATGGTTGCACGGTAGGGTTGGGGGATAAAGAGACACCAACATGGCAGAAAAGAGAGACCTGCCAATAGTTTAGACACTCCAACCCAATAAATAAGTGATGAAAGCCTTTGCACGCGATGGGGTGGTGGAACGGACCTACGGGTCTCATTAAATGAGATCCGCAGCTGGGCTGTAAATCACGGAGCAGTGCGGATATTCCCGCTCCTTATACGGGACCCCCGAGGATCCTTTCCAGCTCATCTGCCAAAGGATGAATTGCTGCTGCCAGCAGGATCGTCTCGGCTATATATAGCGGTGTCCAGAGAGAGGATTTGGCAAATCTAAATAAAGCCATCATGGACAGTTACTTGAAGGAGTTGAGAAAAAATACACGTGTTGGAAACCAGATGGGATTTGGTCTTGAACATGGAAGACAGTCTGAACCTTGTCCTGCCGTACCTTGAATAAATACTACTGTCACTAGGAACTGCAACATGTTTTCTAAGAGGAAAATGCAGTTGAGGCTTGGATTTACAGATTATCCCTGAAGATGTAGGTGTCTGATTTCTCAGAGAATTAGGAATCTTCATTTTCTTGTGCTCCTCTGAAAATCACAGATTTTGGATCCAAGAAATAATTCTAAATACTTTTGAAATAAATAAATGTTGCATAGCTTTACTAATTGCAGTGATGATAAATCAGGAAAAAAACGGAATATTCTAGGAAGGAGGGCTGTTAATTTAAGAATGAATTATGTGCTGATGCAGCACTGCATGGAAGCTGGAGCGTTATCGGAGCCCCACGACTCGCTGGTGCCGCGACAAACCTTCTCGACACCTCCGCGGAGTCACACCTCCGGCACCCCTGCTGTCCCCGGGCTGGGTCGGACCGGGGGTTTGGGGTGTACCCGGGAGGATGAGGACCTGGGGGGATCTTCCCACAGCAGCTCATTTTAGCACTGCTCAAAAAAAAAAAAAAAAAAAAACAGAAAATTAATTTTTTATCTCCATTCAAAAAATTAGCACAGCATTCCCTAGAGACGGAGGAGAAAAACGGACACGTTTGTGCCCACCTCCAGATTAGCGCAGCTTCAAGCTCTCCCACTTGTCGCTTCCATCTAAAAAGCTGCTCAGACTTAATCTATTCCAAATAACCTTGATAGTCAAGAATCACATGAAATTCTGGCCATGCACTCCCGATTCTTCACTAATTCTAGACACTAACGTAGACTTAGGATTTTTAGGCTTTTTAAGATTCATGATTTTTAAGATTCATGATTTTTTAAGATCCATGATTTTTAAGACTGACGATTTTTAGGCTTTTTTGAAGCTCACTTAGCATTCCACAGGCAAGAAATGCACCCGAAACTTCTATCGACCAACCTAATTAACAGAGTGAGAGGAAATGACTGCAGAGCCCTTTGTGGTTTCTAGAAGACGCCGATATCCGCAGTCGTTATTCACATTCACTCTCTCAAGCACTGCACATCGATCGGAAAATGAATTTGCTTTGTTCATAGATCAAATCCTGTCGATTAGTGTCACCAATTGGATTTTTTCATCAAATCTTTCCCTTTCTTTCCACTTCTGTCCTTGGCGATGCCTTGACAGCCCCGGCCTGACCCAGAAAACTCGCACCAGTAACATCAGTGTTTCCATTAAACGCAGTCCCACGGGGGAAGGAGCTCTCCGGGGTGAGAAATAACCACCCAGGGCGTTATTCCCTCTGGGCGCAAGGGGGGAAAAGCTCCGCGCTCCGCTCCGCGGGGAGCTTTGGGTTTAACAAAGCAGGACTATGATACAATGGGTGAGAAACGTGCTACGCAATAGAGGAAAATAAATTCATGGTTGAAAGGTTCATTTTTCTACCTTATAGAGCTAGGAACGAAGACTGAAAACTTTGGAAGAAAAATCTCCCACTCCCCGTCCCTGCTCTGACCTCCCGGGGTGGGGACGCGCCCCCCAGCCCAGCCGCTGCCCGGAGCACCGGGGGGTCTGCGCGGACCGAGGTGCTCTCGGGGGGTCTGTGCGGACCGAGGTGCTCTCAGGGGGTCTGCGCGGACCGAGGTGCTCTCGGGGGGTCTGTGCGGACCGAGGTGCTCTCAGGGGGTCTGCGCGGACCGAGGTGCTCTCGGGGGGTCTGCGCGGACTGAGGTGCTCCAGGCTGAGCGGAGGGAAACTGTGGGGACCCGGCGCAGGGTTTGGCTGCGGAGAGGCCAGTTTATGTGTTTCTGTTTACACCACCTGGCTTTTTTAGCAAGACACGAGAGAGTCAGTATTTTCCTTATGGAAGATGATAAAAGGGAGGAACAACAATTGCATTTGTAAGCCAGCTACTGCACATAATAGCAGATAAAGAAAATTACGAGCCATTTACGAGGCTCAAACTCATTTTAGGGTTTCACCAGGGCACGCCTGCAGTGGTCAGGAAGCTGTACCAAGACAAAAGTGCAGCTGCCTTGCTAGAGTGAAAGCATTTGAGTTCACTAAACCCCTGAATACGCAGGATACGGAGCTGCCGTTTCCCGGCTCGTGCCCTGATGCAGAGCCCCGGCAGCAGGTGAAGCATCCTCGTGTCCCTGTGTTCTGGTGGCAGCCAGGGCCAGCCCGCACATCTGCAACACGGGCGCGTGTCTCCCTGAAATGGAAAATACGCACAGCACAGCTTGACATTTTCTGTGTGTGCAAGATTATATCATTATGACAAACGGCAGATTTCAGCTGCAGCAACTTCCCCCTAAGCAAAAGCTGGAAGTTTCTAAGAAATATTCTGACTAATGTGGTACAGCTCTTGGCTGTGCTGGGGCTGGAAAACAGCAAAAAAACCCAAAAAAACCCTCCATCAAAGGGCAACAGCAGCTGACAAACGCCAAGAAAAGCTCCAGTTATGGGAATCTGAGGCTGGGAGAGCGCAGGAGGTGCTGGCTCCGGCGCTTGAGCCATTTATAAGGCTGCAGGGATGGGGATGCAATGTCCGTGATGAGGATTCGGCTTTTTCCAGCAGATCCAGGAGCTGGGACAGCAGAGGCTTGCCCAGGAGCTGCTGCTTCTGCACGAGAGGGGCGTAGAGCCAGCGCTATAGGATGACCTTCCAGGGAACAAACGGAATCTGGATGCCATACAAGTGTGGCCTGGGCCTCAACAGAAAAAAAGAAATTCCCGGTGAAGTGTGACGCTGTCTGAACCCCCACCGGCAAACTCCAGTCCAACGATGAAATGCACCCTTGGAAATTCAGAAGGACCGTGATAGGTGACATGGGTGATGGGTCTGGAGGGGGGAGATGGGACGACGCCAGGGAAGCCATACAAAGAATGGATATTTAGGGAAGATCCCGAAGGACTCTCTCCTGTTCAGATAAATAATCAGCCTGTTGTGTTATCCTGCCCTTCACTTCATCCCCCTCCCCACCAAGAGGCCAGTTTCTGGCGGGCCCAATGCGAGGTCAGCCCCCAGTCGCAGGGAGGATGACCTTAGAGCCAACTGCAGACCCTATGAAAATCATCGAACAATTCACTGAGAATTTAGCCGCTGGCAGATGCATCCGTCCTTTCCCCAAATAAACGGTATAAAGGCAATTCATGTCTGCAGACGGCAGCGGCTGAAGAATGAGGCAGCACGCAGCTATTCATTGCGGGGTGGATATTCTGATAGAAACCAGACACTCCTGACCCTTCGCGAGCAGCCAGAGACCGACCGTTCCACAGCAGGACCTGCGGCTCCTCGCACAGGTAGTGGCTGCACCGGCACGTGGGATTTTCTAGTATCCAAGAGATTTTCTATGGATGGGCTTTTACTAGCTGCTGACCCGGTATAACCAGTAACCAACGTTCTGGAGGCAGCAGAACTAAACCAAAACCCAAAGCGTGGCACACAACACCCAGCAACCTTCCTGACCCTGCCTTTGGCTGCAGAGCATCCTGCCAGGGGCCAGCAGCTGTTGAAGGGCCACCCATCCGACATGAAAGCGGGGTCCCAGCCCCCAAATCGCAGCTCTGCGGAGCATCATCCCCTGGAGCCGTCCGGGCAAAGATAGCGGCTGAGTTAACAGCAGTTTGTGTGCAAAACTTGGGAAAACCTCAGCAGAAGGAAGAGCATCCCGATTGTAAAGCTGCTTTATGCAGCTACACTTAACTTGTTGGCTTAACTGCAAGAAGATAAATCCTTCCCGAGCTGGGGCAAGGCTGGAGGGGTTTCAGAGCAGTCCCCCCTCCACCGAAATGTGCCACAGGGGACGGCAGATCCAGCCCGTCACCGCTGTCACCCTGGGAACGGGTGATTTCTTGTCCCCTCCGTAGTGCCAATGTGCAGCTCAGCCCCCGAGGGCTCAGCTCTCCCCCCGAACCCAGCACTGGCATCACTGCGGCGTGGCAGCGCCTGCATCCGACATTTCAGTGAAATCTCCTTTTGACATCGGTGATCTAATCTGGAAGCATTGATCAAGGATATTCAGACAAATAATGGGAAAATTACTTCTGGTCTCTGATCTCCTGGGAAAGGGGAACAGAGGCTGCTCACCTTTTATTGCTTCTCTCTGGAGAAGCGGGAGTTTGGGGTTTCCAGCCCGTCAGTGCCACCTAAGGGTGGGTACTTACAGTCCTGGGGACGTTCACATCTCCCCATTAATTCCACATTTTTCTGGTCAGTTTATCCTGTCTAAAACTGCCCATTTTCATCACTCGTTATGTCCTTGTTAGTGAAGACATTACAAAAACTATCTGGACTGGGAATAAATTAATTCAGAGATCTAGTAAAAAAAAAAAATAATAAAAAAATGTTGCAACCAAACCCATGAAAATTTAAAATATTTAAGATGGAAGAGAAGGTGGTTTTCACCAGAGCGGGGAGTCACCAGCCCACACAACACAACCACGATGCCTTTGAGACTCCTCTCACCAGCTCTCAGCTTTTCGGAAACCAGCAGGAGCTCCCCATTTCCACACCACCTACCAGCCTACATCCCCCAGCGCATCTTCGTTTTCCACCTGCTTTTACCATGTACCCAGCCACACAGGGAAGTAAACGAGGTGTTCACTGGGGACGCATACCTTCAGCTCAGTTTTCCCAGGATTTAATCATTCTAGATAATCAAGACTATTCCCTTTGCGTGTCAATATATGTAATTGTTTGCTGCTCAGAAGGCACAGCGCCTGCACAGGTTGATGGGATTATCTTTGTGCTCCGTACTTCACACCGACATGCTGTATTGACCCGGCATGGAAAGCACAGTCAGTTTTAATTACCACAAGCAGAAGTCATTACCTGTTTGCAGCTCTGCCTGGCTCAGACAGATGCTGACCTGCTTTAGCGTCCCAAACCCAGACCCTGGGATCTGCGCGTGCTGGCATCCCCCGCCGCTCTCCGACCTGTCTGTTGGGGGGTCCCCCCCCGCCACAGCCCCTTCCCACGCTCCGGCTCAGCCGCCAGCCTCGCTGATGGGCCAGGCGCGCGCACAAACGCCAGCGCAGTTCATCTGCAGCTTGTCGAGGTTTTTAAAGCCATACTTGTAACTATATATACATTTGCTGAAGTCTTGCCACAGAAATTAACACTGATGCGCTGCTTGTGCTTACAAGTCGAAAGCTGATCTGAACAGCACAGCAACACTGATCCGGACGAGGTTCAGAACAAGCTCCCCACAAAGTTTCACCTACCTTAGCAAGAGCTGAGCCAGGAACGGCTCAGAACAACCCCTCCAAGGGCTAGGGGAATGTCCCGCTTTGGGCTGGGACAGGCTCTACCATCCTCATGGTTCTCAAGCTCAGAAAGAAACAAACCAAAAAGACACCCCCAGAAAGTCTAATTTTCATTGCCCTTGGGGAAAGCTACTTGTTTTTCCCAAGAAAGATCTGCGCCATCAGTCTCGAAGCAAATACCTGTAGTGCTTGTGCCCCATTTTTGTCCTTCAGCTAAGCCGCGGGGACGCGGGCAGGAGGGTGAGGTCTGCTCCGAGGAGATGACACCTTCAGGGTGCTTCTGCCCACCACAGAACTTGTTCTACATCTGAATTTATAAATTTATTTTCTTGACCAAAAAACAGCAATGATATCATTTTCCCACAGGAAAACTTGAACAGACCCAGGGGCATTTTATCACCTGATTTTATACGCAAGTGACAAAACAAGTAAAACATCGGGGAAATGCAAAGCGTTTTTTAATTGAAATTATTCCAGGTCCAAACATACCCAAAGCGTTGCCACAATTAACAGCACATGATTTTTTTTAAAAAAAGGCTGGATTTCACTTCATTTTCAATACTCCATCAAATCTCAACATTGAAAAAGCATTTAACCACATTTCCAAAC
>NW_010135901.1:0-10093 GCF_000699245.1 Pterocles gutturalis | reverse complement strand
TCGCTCCTCACTTCTTCCCATGGCACCTGTGAGGGGAGAGAAGAACATCAGCACTGCTCCAGGAATGTGGTCTCTCCTGGGGAAGGTCTCTGGTGGTCCCACCCCATACAGATCAACAGATATATCTGCCCTCAACAGATCTTTCCATGGCAGAACTCCATCAGTGTCAGCGTGGTTGAGAGAAGCAGCAGATCGAACGCTCTTAGAGCACGGTCATAACTCCATTTCTTGTACCTCTGCACCATCTGTTTGTATCCCAGTGCTGCCGTCAGCAAAGCTGGCCCAAACCTTGAAGTCACAGGACAAATACTTTGGTTTTGATTTCTGGCCAGAATCAAACATCGGTACTCTAAAAGCATGGAGTTTGAGAGATAGCTTCCTGCTGTGGTTTCCCTGGCCAGACGCTTAGTCACAAACACCACTCAAGTGTTGCTGGTCATGCCTACCCCCTGGAAAGGTGTGGGGAGATGGCTGGGTGAGGCGGAACCCGAATGTCAGCAGAACACACTGCAGTTTTCCCACTGACCAGGGGGCCAGAGAGAACCAGAGTCCTGATCACATCCAGCTGCCCTGAGATACATCACAGCAGTTCAGTACGAAAAGAAGGAAACAATCCCATTCTAAAAAAGCCCGATCCTCCTTCCTATTGCCCCACCCATACATAGCCCCAAAATCTGCACTTCGGTCATGCCTTTGCAATAGATCTCACTGCTAACAGGACTTTAAGTGAGCCTTTGTCTGGTTGACTTCATTTGACCGTCAGACGAGGCCTCCACAGGAAAACACGGTTCATTCTTGAACAAAGGAACATGAACAGACGAGGGGAGATACAAAGCTGCTTTGTTTAACGGGGTTTCACAGGGAGGGTTAGGAGCACTCCGCCCACCGTGTCCATGACTCTGGACACACACAGAAATTCGCCTCCAAATTCTACTTTGGATCCTGAGCCAAGAAAACTGAGTTTTTAGATGACATTTCATTTTACGGTTCCTCTTCCTTGGCTATTAGGGGAGGACCACGTACATATTTAAAGACTGATCTCCACAGAATCACAGAATGTTAGAGATTGGAAGGGACCTCGAAAGATCATCTAGTCCAATCCCCCTGCCGGAGCAGGAACACTTAGATCAGATCCCACAGGAACGCATCCAGGCGGGCTTTGAATGTCTCCAGCACCTTTATATCTGACTACGGCCTACAGACAAGACAATCAGCTGCAAATAGGAAGTTGTACCTACGCTGGCACCTTTCCCTCCTCCTAAAGGGCCCCAAAAGGGCTTGAATCCCTTAGAGACCTTCACAACAGCCAGTGCTTGCTGAGCACGAACCTGTGGGTACCTCCTGCCGTTGTGTCCTACAGCAGCAGCTGCACATAGAGAATCACAGAATCCTTCAATGGCCTGGGTTGAAAAGGACCTCAAAGATCATCAAGTTTCAACCCCCCTGCTGTGGGCAGGGTTGCCAGCCTCTAGCCCAGGTTGCTCAAAGCCTCATCCAGCCTGGCCTTGAACCCCTCCAGGGATGGGGCATCCACAGCTTCTCTGGGCAACCTGGGCCACTGCCTCACCACCCTCTGCGGGAAAAATTTCCACCTAATATCCAACCTAAATCTCCCCTCTCTGAGTTTAAAACCATTCCCCCTTGTCCTGTCACTATCACCCCCTGTAACAGTTGCTCCCCCTCCTGTTCATAGGCTCCCTTCAAGCACTGGAAGGCCACAATGAGGTCTCCCTGGAGCCTTCTCTTCTCCAAGCTAAACAAGCCCAGTTCCCTCAACCTTTCTTCACAGGAGAGGTGCTCCAGCCTCTGATCATCTTGGTGGCCACCCCTTTTTTTAATGCAGCCCAGGACATTAGAGGGGGCTGTTCTGTGTCACACCAAGAGCAAGCCACACAAACAGCAACATCTACACACAGCAGGTTTTATAAAAGTCCTTGTGCTACATGCCTAAATCAGCAGAGGTGTGACTGAAGTGACCTGGAGATGTGGGATGGGCTACCACCATCCCCGGAGGTGTTCAAGAAACGTGTCGATGTGGTGCTTAGGGACATGGTTTAGTGAGTTAGGTGGTATTGGGTTGGACTTGATGATCCTTGAGGTCTTTTCCAACCTTAATGATTCTATGATAATGATTCTATGATCTCGCAGCACCAGGAAGAGAGATGACAGCGTGTTGTCCCTGTGACTGTGCCCACCCTGCTACAACGCCGCGTGGTCCAGGCCAGCCCCGAGGAGCCCTGTTCCTAGCAAAACCCTGCTGATGGCAGCCACAGAGGAGTGCAAAGAGACGCTGTGGGGGCACACAGTGCAGTGCAACACCAAACAGACCAGCCTTCCCCTGCCCAGGACGCAGGAACGTGCTGCTGCTAGGGTTATTTTTCAGGTCTGTGTTTCTGATCCCTTACTCTTTCTCACTCTACTTTCAGGTAAAATAGAGAAACCTTGTCCATCCATGTCCACCTCACTTCTCTTTGCTGTCTCTCTGCTGCTCTTCACCACCTCCTGAGGGTCCCGCAAACAGCCAGAGGCACACGCTGGCCTGTGGTGCCCTGAGGGTGCTGGAACAGCCTGTCCAGCAACACGCACACGCTGCAGACTGCGTCCTTGGCAGGGATGCTGGACATCACATCACAAATCACAAACAGCACCAGCTTGCAGGAGAGTATTTATGAACAGGGTCCCGAACAACAGAAAAACTCTGTCAGCCTGCTCAGCCTGTGGATTTCTATCTAACTCAGCCCTGTCACCTGCAAGCTAACTGCCCTCCAGGCGATGATTACAGACTGGCACTTACGATTGCACTTCTCTACTCCTGCATTACCACAGAGATTTACTGTTCATCTCACGCTCACCTTGCAACTGAGGTCTGAAATTTTAGGAAAGGTTGGACTGTATGATCTTTCAAGATCCCTTCCAATCTAGGCTTTTCTATGATTCCAGGACATGACTGTGATTCCTCATACCACCCCACTGAACCTGATACATTTGAAAAGGCTTTTCAATGCCCTGGCACAGTCCAGGGACAGGTCTTCATGATCCTGGTTCATAAGCAGCAGCACCTTAAGACGGCTAAGTTTTGGGATGCTGAACCTCCTACGTAAGGAGCATTCCTCCCTCCCTCCTTTCCATTTGTCAGGACCTTGTGGGATACTGGAGAAGAAAGCATAGAATCCAGTTTTCCTATGGTACTGCTGTGCCCTGCGTGCTGCCCCTCCAGAGAAAGGGGGGGAAAAAGAACAACTCGATATTTGTTGGTATTTTCCAGCCAGTTTTCACGGACCATGGTAAGAGCAGCCAGAGGGACAGAGACTCACTGAAACTCCAGCAGCGGCAGTTGCAGCCCAGGGCTCCAGCCCGTACCTTATCCAGTTTGTCAACACTGGAGCAGATCGTTCGGAACTTGCTGTCTGGGACACCGCAAACTGCAAACATTCCATCAAGGATGCGCCGATCGTTGACCTAGGGTAGAGGGAGCAAGTCATTAACTATGAACTCAAACAGATGCTTCAGCTGTGTCCAGTTTCTCTCCTCTCTAGTTTTAACCATGGAAGAGAAACTAGCAGATGTCTGCCAAGATTTTTTTCTCTTTGCAATTTCTGTCTCTTCCCCATTGCTCGGGAGCTAAGCTGCCTCTCTGCCCACAGCAAGCCAGCTAGCATGACTGACTCCTACCAAGCCTGAGTGAGAGCTATCACATTCTCCTCCTAGAGCCACAGACACCTCCGCTCGACAAAGAAAAACCACTGGGGCCTGTGAGTCCTCTCATGTGGACACGTGAAAACAGCTCAGCAACAGAACATAGACTAAGGAGACAAACTCAGTGTGCTACCCTGCTCTCAGTGTTTGTTCTTACAAAGGGACATCAGATTACATTAAAAACTCATTAAGGATTTTTTTTATATATATAGTATAGTGAATTCCATATTAAATAATATTTTGTAAGAGTAGGTAATTGAGGACAAAGGTTCAGCTGGATTCGACATTTCCATGGGCAAGGAGAAGATCTACAATTAAATTAGACAGAAACAAAGACTGTTCAGGAGTTGGTAATCCTCCAGCACTGACACGAACAGGCCAGTGGCTCATGGAAGACGAGAATAACCGGAGGCAGGTTATTCTCCCCATTGCAGAAGAGTCTTCTCATCCTCTAGGCTTTCAACACTGCCCAAATGCACAGCAGCTGGACAGGCAGTTCCTGTGCACAGCTCTTCAGCTCGTCCCAGACATGTTCAAGGGCAGGTAACTGCCCCCCTACCTAGCAGGGGCTGCACGTAGGAGCACAGCACCCAGCCCGCACCGCTCGCCTCCCCTGAAGAGCCCAGCAACAGCACAGCCCTGGGTCCCTCTCGGAGATCCCACCACCCTCCCGCACAGCAGGCACTCCTACCCATCGCTCTCCTACTGCTGTACACCCTTCCCCATCCCAGCCAACCTGCACACCCAGCACCGTTTGCTGCCACACCAAGCTCAATGTACAGTGGGGCATGGTTCGTCTGGAAGAGGCCTCAGCCGCAGCCAGAGCCTGGTGGGAAGGCAGCAGTCTGCAGAGAACACAGTGCACACACTGAGCAGGTGTCCCTACGAAGGGGACATCGGGAGCTGGGACAAGAGCAGGGTCCGGGGCCAGAGCCTGTGTTTTACGGTGGATGGTGAATATGACGGTCACCTGGTTAGGTGGCTGCTGGACGTTTTGCAGAGGACTCTGGTTAGTCTAAAGAGAAGAGCTCTGCCCACTGCAGCCTCAGGAAACCTCCTCGCATTCCCAGCTAAAGGCAAGGCTGAGGTGAGGTCCAGTCTTTTAGCACATACACCACGAGGAGGCAGAAAGGTGGGATGAACTTCTGGATCAAGCCTCAGGGGGCATTAGAGCAGGAACAAGTGCTGCTGCGTAAAACCACAGAACAATGACTGCTGCTTCCCACCCTAGCACAGAGAAATCCGCCTTGTCCCACCTTAACAAGAAAGTCCCCGAGCTGCAGGTCACTCAGGATCTCATGCACAATCTTCAGGCACTCGGCATCAGGAATCATGGGGTCAAACTGGCCGGCGATGTCAAAATCCTGGGGCACAGGAAAAGGCAGTGAGCAATTCAGCACTGCTGGCACAGCTGCAGCAATACAGCTTCAACCCTGCTGCTAACAGCAGTTTGTTTACAAAAAGCAACAGAAACGGGATGTAAGGGAGGACCAGCCCTCGCCGTTAGGATCCAGGAGGGACAGGACGTGGGTTAGGACTCTCATCGAGGGCAGCAGTGCTTCCGCGTCCACTGCATTGCAAAGAGTTTGCATACTGTGTCACGGCCAGTGAGGGTTGCGAGAAGCCGTCCTGCTTCTCCCTGCCTTTTGCTTTGGGAGGTGACCTGCTCCCTGCCTCTGACACAGCAGTTTACTGCATGATACACTTTGAAACAGAGATCCTTGAAAAACAACAAAAAGGGGACAGCAAAGCGATCATCAGCTGTAAATAAACAGAACAAAGGAACCAGGAAGGGGAGGAGAAAACTACTTATAATTTGGTATGACCTAAATGCCAAATGTTTTGCCTGGATTCTTAGGATGTTCTTTTTTAATACACATGCCCATCAAGTTAATGATCAGGGAAGAAGACAAGAGAAGCAATGTCAACTGCGGTAAACCCAAAGTTTCAACTGCCAGGACAGAAAAAGAAATCAGAAATTATCTTCACCAGAGATTACCAGGTGAATTAGCATGTGGAACTTAAGCCCAACAGCAAGATGTTTTCATCGGCTGGTACCCCATGATTGGAAAATAGCAAAGCCAACATCAATGTTCAGAGCGAAATACAACACGGAAACTACAGGAGACTTCTTATTTGACTCCCATTTACAGAGCCCCAAATGCAAAGTCTACAACAAGACTGAGTACCAGAATAACTTTAATTAAGTGGGTGAATTTCAATATGGCTTCATCAAGCTTACAGAATAAATTGGAGCAATGGAGGAGGAAAAAGATGAGATCACATCAGTTAATCTCCAATCAGCTCAGCTCAAGAAAAGCTGATGCAATCCCCGTGGAAGTTGGGCAAGATCTGCTACAATCAGGAAAGTGCCGCTACCATGGTATGTGGCACAGGTGACATCTCGCTCAAAAAAACCAACCAAGGGCTGGTGAATTATATTTAAGAAAAGATGCAGAAAAAAAAAGACTAGGCTGAGGAAAGAAGCAAAGCCTCTCCAGGTAGAGAAGGTAACAGAGCTTTATTTACATGGCCTAAGGAGGGGAAGATTTCTCTAAACATTTCCCAAATGTTTGTCTGGGAAAGGGGAAGAATCCATTTCAAGGGATGACAGCTACCGTTTAAAGAGCTGCACCAGCACAAGGAGAAGTAAACTATCAGACACAAGTAAGTTTAACCTGGACATTAGAAGACCATTTCTAGCTGTCCTAGGAGTGAATCTTGGAACAGTCCTTCAGATGAGTCAGGAGGCAAAGACCCCACATTGTCTGGAAACAGAAATTCACCAAGCTGGAGCTGGAAGGTATCCACAGGGGTTGTATGATGAAACAGGAATATTCTCAACCAGAAGTTAGTTTGCAATATGAGGCCCTGGGGACTGTTAGTACCTCAGAACAAAGCCATTCCTCAGGGCTACCACACTTGTCTGAGAAAGCCACAAAGGAAACTGCTTTCTTACCTGTTCTGTAATTTGGCTTCTGGGGTTTTTTTTCCCCTTCCTTTGAAATAAAGATTGACTAAACACGGGACAGAAGTAGCACATGCTACGGCTGAGTAGTTTGCCTGGTTCGTGCATCCCACGAATGCACCCAGGAGTTCAACTGTTGCCAGATTTGGGATCAGAAGGAAGTTCTTCCCCTCTATCAGGCTGACAAGCACTGTGGGAGGGAGCAAGGAGCTGCCCTCCTCCACAGTGCGAATCCCGTCAGATACTTGGGGCACCTGGGGCCACACTACAAAGATCCCTGATACACCAGCACCCTGTGTCACACCGTCGTCTTCACTCTCCTGCTCTCAAGATGTTTTTCACACCCATAAGGGCACGCTAAGGAGAAGATTTGTGGGTCCTTTTGAGCGTTCCACGCGACAGGGAAGCCCATGGCGAGGTAACACAGCCTTTGATCCTACGTTTTTATGGTGCTACGTCCCCACAAGCACTGCCCAGCCCACAGCCTCACTCAGCACTGTCCCTGTCCCCGGCCACACTCACACACTGGTAGAACTCCCTGTAGCGGCCCCTGGTCATGGCTGGGTTGTCCCGCCTGTAGACCTTAGCGATGTGGTAGCGCTTGATGTTGGTGATCTTGTTCATGGCCAGGTAGCGAGCGAAGGGCACCTGAGATGGCAGGGTTAAGGATGGGAACGGGGAGGGATCACTCCACCCAGTTATCGGTCCCATACAATACAGATCTTCCTTACCTCCACATACAAGCATCACTTCGCCGAACAGAAGCAATGTACAGTAAATAACTGAGCAAAGGTTCTCTGCACCCACTGAACCATGCTGCCTGCTCACGCTCTCCCTGTTGGTACAGGGTCAGAGCCAAGACGCCGTCCTCCCTCCTCCTCTCTTGCCCTCTGGACAGCAAAGGTGACCAGACTGCTCAGCACCGGCTGGGGCAGGATACTGTCAGGTCGTAACGCAGGGACAGCAGCTCTCCTCCTTGATCTTTCAGATCGTAGATGAGCTTCGAGTCTTCACCGTATTTCCCTGTCAGTGTCTCCTACAACAAAAGGACATAGGAACAAACAGTGACAGGAGATCAGCCCTAGAGCACACACAAAACAAGGAGAGAAAGGGAGGACACCTAGGAGATGGAAGAAGAAAACTCAGCCCTCAACACATCGCACGCTCTCGATTGCAGGATCCTCACCAGCTCAGCCAGTCTGCCATGTCCTCACTCACCTTCAGCTCAAACACGGGAGTAT
Source organism: Pterocles gutturalis (assembly GCF_000699245.1). Classification (NCBI taxonomy): domain Eukaryota; kingdom Metazoa; phylum Chordata; class Aves; order Pterocliformes; family Pteroclidae; genus Pterocles; species Pterocles gutturalis. Next base: position 2,188 of record NW_010135901.1, on the reverse strand, counting down.
CAATGACTTCTGCTCCGTGGCGCTTGAAGCAGGCGATGATCGCATTGAAGACTCTCTCGCGAATGGCCATTTGCTTGGGGCTGTAGTCCCGCGTGCCCTGGGGCGAGATAAGGAAGAGAGCAAAGGACACACTGGGTTAGAGGTACGCAGGGGGGACAGATGCGAGAGGCAAGGTGAAGAAGCTATCCTACTGTAACAAAGCCAGAGAGATCAGGTCCAGACGCCAGATATCGGGAGAGGTGGTAAAAAGCAGCACCGAAGAATAATGGAAAACATCAGCACACAGGTCAGACATGCCGTGGTCTGTAGAGGTAAATCTGATCCAGGAGTTTCACTATGCAGGAAATGAAGGAGCTACTACAGATCCAACACTCGGAGAGTTCAGAACTTCCCAGCATGGCAGCGCAGCTCGGATCCATTCACAGCTCCAGTTCAAACATATTAGACACACCCTTGCACAAGGAGCCACCCTCAGGGGACAGGCACACTTTGAAGCTGTGGAACAAGCAGCAACCCTACAATTTCCAAATGCATATGTAGAGAAATCATCTTTTCCAAGTGCGATCCCTGTGAAGTGCCCACCTATTGTTCATGATAATATGCTCCCTTTTCATTTCTTTGCTGTTAAGAGTCACTGAATTATTTCCATTACCAGCTTTAGTTGCTGTTGCTCTCAGCAACACATAAATCACTGTTAATTGACCAGACCTCCCACTTTTATTTCCTAGGGACTGGCAGGGGGGCAGGAGGAAGCAGTGAGAGCAGGCACGTAACACCCCACCTGCAGGTCACACAGCAGCTTGCAGCAGTACACTGACGTGGCCAAGACACACTGGAAACCCAAGCTGTGTTTCCCTGGCACGCACAGAGCTGCAAAATCCTGTCTCCACATGTTCAAATACCCTTCCACCTTCCAGGTCTCACACCACAATTACATTTACCAAAATATATGCTAAAGGAAATGGACAAGGGAGGAAGTTTTGAGACATTTCTTAAGTCAGCAGTATTAACATAACCTGTTTTATTTATGAGCAACATTCATAATTGTCTCCATGCCACAGCATGGAAGTGCAGTTGGGTCTCTGGTCAGCTGCTAGTGATGAAACATTCAGGCTTCAAAAAATGTCAGCATAAATTGCATTATAGACACTATCTTCAGGGGCCTGGAGAGTGAAAAGCTACCCCAGAAGGAACGGTCCTTCAGCAAGAGGACACAGAAATGTCAGCACCTGGCCAGACCTGCTCAGTAAACAGGATTACCCAGCCCAAAGACTAAGGCAAGAGCAAAAACCACGAGATCTTTCCTGCTCCCATTTCAACATGTGCTGAACACTGCTGGCAAACACTGACGGGTTCCTGGGTTTCTTTGGCTCGCACCAGCAGAGCTGCACTTTGCAGCGCTCTGTGCTCACCCAACCTACTGGCAGCTTCACCTGTCCACGTTAACAGGGAACGGGACTTGCTTGAGGATCCTTGATTCACGAGAGCCAACGTCTGCAGCTATTAGTGGGGTCAGTACCACAAGAGTTGTAGAGTCCGAGCCCTAAACACATCGGGACAATGGCAGTCATGACCTTACATCAAATAGTGCAATCCAGGCAGATAGGAGACCTCTCACGCTGGGCAGCAACAATAAAGCTCGACCAAAAGGGAATTTAGTTTCCTGACAGCATCGGAGAGTGGTTGGCTAGCCACAAAAGCATGAGAAGGCCTTTAAGTTAGCGGGATATCTGTGCTGGATGCTGTCAGGGATGCTTTCACCCCTCTCTCCCCTACTGCTAAACACAAAAAGGGAAACAGAAATCAGAACAGACAGGCGAGTCTCTGCTGAGACCAAGACGCAGGTGTGCGGGGGGTGCTGTGCGTGCATACAGAGATGTGCGAGTGTGTGTCCTGGGGGAAGTTACCTTCGGGGTCTTGAGCACAAACTTGTGTTTCCCTTCATCTCCCCCCAGCTGGGCCTTCATCTCCAGCAGTTTCGCCACCTCTTTTGCAATCTGGGGAGGGAACAAGGAGGGAGCTGGGGCTAAGCCCACCTGCCAGGCCCAGCCCACAGCCCTTCCCCAAAACCTCCAGCCACAGCATTCCCAGTGTGCCCAGACTTCCTAACCTCTATATATCTGCTATCCCAGTCTCCCACAGCAACCAGAGGGGCAATTCCTGCTCCTCTCCAGTACTCCCCACTCCT
>NW_010135900.1:0-18300 GCF_000699245.1 Pterocles gutturalis | reverse complement strand
GGTTTTAATTTTTTATTTTTTTTTAAATTTTAACGCTTCTTCCATACCATCCACAATTCATTATGATTTGGCTGCTCACTGCCTGTGTTCTCTCTTCTGTTGCTTTCTTTTGTTTCACCCTGGTCACGTCTCGCCCTGTTTTTCATTCGCCCTCTCTGCAATCAACTCCTTCCTCCCCCTCAGGCTGGGCACAGAGTAAGTTCCTCCTCTTGGCTCTCGCTGACACCGGGGTGAGGTGAGGGGACACAGGAGCGAGGGGCTGCTGCTCAGAGCCCGCTCGAGGTCGCAGCGAAGTCCCTGGCCAAAGCCAGGCGCTGTGGTTCTTTGCTGCTCTTTGGTGCCGCAGGTACCTGTGGTTATCAAACACCCTTCGGTGCTTTTGTTACCGTAGCCGGCCAAGCTGTGCTGTGATTCCTGGGAGGTGAAGGGGATCTGGGGGAAAAGGCGGGGCTGCCAGCTCGCCAGCCAAGGAGGTGGTCAGTGCTGAGGGCACAAACTCTGCTGCCTGCTGCGGGGTGAGGTGTTTGAGGGGCAGCACAACTTAATTCAACGTTAAACACATCACTGGTGTTGCACGGCTGAGTCCCCTGAGCGTCATTAACAGGATCTATCCATTGCCACTGCAATAACAAAGTCACTTGTTACCCATTTTTTACTTGCATTCAAGTATATCATCTCTAGACTGATGCTAGTGAGGAACTGATTTTTCACAGGAAACTCTTGAAAGACCATAAAAAGTGTCTTGTTTTTTCCTGGGTTAGTTTTAAATTAGTAGCTCATTGATTAAAAAACTCTTGGATAGCTTTACCGATACTTTGAACCATCTGTTCTGCAAAAACACATGGCTTTGATTATGGCCCTGAGACATTCTTAATCTAAAAAACCCAAAACCCAAACAAAAAGCCGACCAAACTTCCCTCTGCCTTTTTTGATGACTGTTAGCATGAAGATAGCAGTATGGCCTGAAAATTTAAAAAGCAAATACTAAAAAAAGGTAATTTATTACCGTAGTTACTACTGCCTTTTTTTTAATATATAAATATATATATCTCAGACTGTGCCTTTTACAAACACATTTTAGGAACTGTCTCACTAACAAAGCGTTACGGCTGGGAGATAAACTGTCTCCGGGAACAGGGAGCGAGTCACCAAGCTGCCAGGGATGGCTGTCGCTACATCCCGAGGTTTTGCAGGGCAGCAGCATCACACCCCGTGCTTTCTAGAGCTCTCCACGCCCTTGGTGCATAATTAATTAATTTCTGTGCTGCTTGCATTAATTGTCTATTCACAGATTTAAAGCCTGTAATATTAAACTATGGTCTTACTTAATCTTTAATTTTAAGCCCCCATTAAATTTTTATTCTTGCATCTCTTGTACTGACACTAGGAACAGAACCACTGTGTGCAGCAGTCTGTCTGAGCTGCTGTGCCCTGGGTTTGCTTTGTTTTAAACTGTGTTCCGTGGGTCCTACAATACAGACTCTGACCGAGGCTCCTGTTCTGGTCAGCTATTAACACATTTTGCAAATTTTCTGCCTCTTTTTTGGATAAGGAAGAAAACAGGCGTTAATTAAAGTAGAAAGAAAGTTGGATGAAGAGTTTTAAAGGGAAGTGGCCACAGTTTAGCCAGGTCTGTGCTTGAGAGCGTGTACTAGGGATGTCCTGGGTTTTTTTATGTTTAAGGAGGAAAAAAACCAGTGGGATAGTTTATGGTAGTTCCCAAATTTGTGTAAAATACGTCAAGTAGTAACACTTTGCTGTTGTTCTACTTGTTCTACCTTGCAATGGCTTTCAGCAACAACAATAAATTCTGTAGATGGTATGTTTGTGAGGCCCCTCTCTGGATCATGTTCTGCGTTAGTACGGGCCCTTGTTCTCCCTCAATGCAGCAAGATTCCATCACCATTTCATTCCTATTTTAGTAGCTTTTACATCAAAATGCAAAGTTATGAAACCAAAGAAAACATTGCAATGCTTTCTGTGTGCCAACAGTTCTTAATGAGTACCTGTAACGCTCTTTCTTTCCTGTCGTGACACCTGCTAAGTTGGTGTTAGTGTTGGGAGATCTTCACATTCCCCATCGATGCAACAGCCTCCCGGCCAAGTTCAAAAAGCTGCTGGTTCCAGGAAAGATCCAACACATCCTCTGCACGGGAAACCTCTGCACCAAGGACACTTACGACTACCTCAAGACGCTGGCTGGGGATGTTCACGTTGTCAGAGGGGACTTCGATGAGGTAGTGTCCTCTCTTGGTAGTGACACTGTTAGTGCATCTTTGACATAAAGGCAACGTTGGGGTTTTTTGTAATTCAAGTAAAAGCGGGCAAATAGAGGTTGTGTAGTGCTGAGAGCGCATGAAAAGAAAACTGGGCACAAGAGTTGGGGTTGCGGTCAGAAAGGTGAGCTGCACAGCACGTTCCCAGCTGTCATCAGTATGAATAAAAGCAATTTGTGTACTTGGCTCTGTCTGGGACTCCAGCAAACAGGACCTGCTGTTGTCAGATCTTTGAAGTTCCTTCCATCCTCCCCCCTTCTCCACGCTGCTCATAAAAGCAGCGTTGCAGCTCTCGTTTTTGTGCTGGTAGGGCCAAGTACATCGAATATTTGCGTAAGCTTTCCCCCTCTCTTCTTGGTGTTGCATAGAGGTTTTTAAACATAAATCTGCACATCTGATCTGCGTGTTTGTTTTATTTTTAGAACCTGAATTATCCTGAACAGAAAGTTGTAACTGTTGGACAGTTCAAAATCGGGCTGATTCACGGCCACCAGGTTATTCCCTGGGGTGACATGGCCAGTCTGGCGCTGCTGCAGAGGCAGTTCGATGTGGACATCCTCATTTCAGGACATACACACAAATTTGAGGCTTTTGAACATGAAAACAAATTCTATATCAATCCAGGATCAGCTACAGGAGCTTATCATGCCTTAGAGAAGTAAGTGAGGGATGGGAAATACCTGGGGCGGGGGGTTTCTGTTTGCTAACAAACCTGAACTACAAAATGCATCATGAAGATTAAAGTTTACATTCTAAATGTTGAGGAGAGGAAGGGTCGATAGATTGCTACATCTCCTTGACTGAAAGAGATAAATAGATAAACACTGAAAGCTTAATAGCTGATGCACTATGCTTACAAAATTCATATCCATTGTTCTTAGACTGATTCCTATTAACGAGTGGTGAAACACTGCGAAGGTGCTGATACGTGCACAATTAATAGGAATTTTTTCCTCTCTTTCCAGCAACATCATTCCTTCATTTGTGCTGATGGATATCCAGGCTTCGACAGTAGTTACGTATGTCTATCAGCTCATTGGAGATGATGTGAAAGTAGAAAGAATTGAGTACAAAAAGTCTTAAAAATGTATTTGCTTGTCTGGTATTTTTACCATCTCATCCTGAACTGCAAGTTCCTCCAAGACTTGATTGCTAGTTTACAGTACGACACTTCCTCGCTAACAGCTTAACAGTGTGGCTTATTGGTAATAACTTCAGAAGAACATTGTGTTTGCTTTTCTCTGTATGAAGTGATTTGTAAAATATTCCATTAAAATAACTGTTTAAATACTGTTCCTTAATGTTGTAATAAACTCCACTTCGTAGAAAAACTAAGCTTTATGAGCTGTTGGTGGAAAAAACACAATAGTTGGAGTTGCTTCTAAAATGCCTGATGCTGTTTTGATGACTTACTTGTAAAGGATACTTGCAAAGGGCTAAAAAAAAAAACTGAGGGCTCTGGGGCCATGTTACGTTTGCCTCAGAGTCCTGCTGATGTTTAATTTTCTCAATTTCACATTCCCATTTAAGTTAAAATAATAAAATAGATTTATGAGTTAATGTTAATATTTTCAGAAGCTACCACTTGCTGTAGTAATTTCACTATAGAAAGTTTAACTTTCCTCGTTATACTCAAAGCAGTTTCAGATACCCCTGTGCTTTCACAAGTGATGGTCTCATCGACTCTACAACCACTCACGCTGCTGCCGAGGGCTGGAACAGGGGCTGTGCCAGAAGCCTGGATCTTTGGGCTCCTGTTCTCACGACTGCAGGGACCTGAATATATTTTAACAGCTCCCCTTTCTCATGAGTGCTGACTTCCCAATAAAAATAGTGGTTTATGTTTTGTCTTTTCCAGAAGAACATTTGGAATGCTGGCCTGTTCCCTGGGCAGATGTTGGCCTTTGTGTTATGATTTTTTTCAGTGCAGAAGCTTCACAAAAAGCTGTGCGGTGTTTGTCACGAAGGTTGGAGTTAAACTAATGGTTTTCCATAGAATTTGGGATCAGCTAGAATCCTTCTGTGTCATAAGCTCCCAAAATAACTCATTTCTATTTCAAATAAACTTTCTTTACCTTAGAAAAAGACCCAGCACTGCAGCCTGGTATCGGGAACCTGTGGCTAGCTGCTGTTTCATGCAGGGAGACTCGTGCCTGTTGCTTTAGGCTGCTGCAGACAGACAGACAGAAAGAACAAAGTTGAAAGGAAAATGTTGGGACATATTATTCAAAGGAAGGTTAGTGACTGAGTGGAACATCCATTTACTGACAATACCATGATTAAGAAAGGTTTATAGAATAAGGCCAAAATTGACATATGTCTGTTTATTTGTGCTCACTAGTTAAAATTACAATTTGTCTACAAAGTATTTTACATGAAGTACACCACTTACAGCTTTTAAAAAAGATTATCACGATTACGCAACATTATGTGTGTGGGAGTGAAATCTTCGAGTGATCCTCAGCAGACTTACACATGGAGGAATACAGAGGTAAAGGAAATAAACTTTAATCCTTCCTAAAAATTAAAGTGCTGAATATGAACATTACTGTTGAATAGAAACAGGAAATGCTGCTGTAAATCTGAACTGTTTCAGTGGGGATGGAGTACGGAGGAGAAGCAGCCTGCAACAGTTAAAAACGTGGAAAGCTCAGGGCAGGTTCTGATAAAAGAGCACTGAGGTTTCAGTTTCATGTTCACCAGACAGGTTTGAGTGTTCTCACTGCCTGGCCCTTGTTGTGCCAGCAGAGGGAGAAAAGAAGAGGTTAAATCAAGACCTTACGGATGACAGTTCTAGTGCACAGGTCTCCGGTCCATTCAGATACACCTGGAAGGTGAGAAAACAGTATTAATAGGTCTCAGGAAAATGGGATATTCTCTTTAGACCTGTGGCAGTACTTGAAAGCATAAAGCTTAGCATGGCACAGATTTGGTTCAAGTAAAATGAATTATTTGAATTAATAAAAGAGATATTATATACAATATATAAAGCACCTAACAAGTATTTTTGCTAAAAGTTGAATGAAAGTCTTAGTTTAGAAAAAAGGTGAAAATACAGCGTGAGGTACAGAAGTGGGTGGTTTTACCTTCAGAAGATCAGACGGTGCTATCTCTACCAGGATAGGATTTCCACATTTCTCTTGATATTCTTGAACTAGGGCAGTTGCCTCATCAATGCTGTAGGAGGCAAAAGTTTGTCAAGGAGTTCTCCTTTAGAGCCAAGGATTTAGACTCTGTACGCTGAAGTATCAAAAGAAGGTATGAGCCCACGTTTTTGGGGTCAGGGAGGTCCTATCACTTCCCAGCAGAGGAAAGCAAGCCCTGAAAAGCCCAGCATTTAACCTGTGGCTGTTAAAACCAAGATGCGCTAGAATTTAAAGAGTTATTTACTGGCTCCTGTCCCATTTTGACTGCAGGATCACTGGTAACAAAGTCCCTTGCCATAGCGGGTGTTTGGGGTCTGAGAGGAAAGTTTGCAGCTGTGCTCAATGAGCCCAGGTGCTGTGAGGCACTGATGGCTGAGACAGCTGCCCTGCAGGAGGGCAGGGGCAATGCCCTTTGGTTTATTTAAGTGGAACATAAGAGGTGGTTCTTTTGAAGAACTGAGCAGCAAATCCACTAATTTCTAAGTCTTGAGTCCAGGCAGTTCATCTGTTTTTTCTTGCTGAAGCTGTGACTCTGTGGTGCCACTAAACTGAATTCATCTCAAGGTATGGTGAGGTGATTGTTTCCTTTTTGGTTACTTTTGCTATTTTAACTGCGTTTGATCTGCTTGCCAGTCCAGGCTCAATGAGCTGTTACTTTGGCTTGAATGACACAGTAAAACTTTATCCTAAGTACACAAGGCAGTGAGGCAAGGTTTTAATTTTATTTACTTATTTAACTTAGAAATACTTCAAAAATTATTGAAGGCTATGTACTAGAAAATCTCCATGACTTAAATGAAAAGAACTAAAAGAAAGGAGAGATCAATTTCTGTAATTTGTGTCAGAAATACATCACCTGTTTTACCTTTTCTTAACTTACCAATTCTTTTTGACAAAATAATCCACCAGTTCTTTCATTCGGTGAGTGTTCATCAGTTGTTGCTTCAACAGTGGAAAATACTTTGTTTTCAAGAATTTTTCATAGAGCTTCTCCTTTATGATACTGTCCAAGACCAGAGATCTAATCTGTAGATTTAGTAATGGAAAATGTTAATTAATGTTTTAAACATAAGAAATTTTACTTTTGAATGAAAAGAGATCAGACTTTTCTTATTGGACTCCCATAGAGCAGGATTTTTTTTTTTGTTATGTTTTAATTGTTTTTAGTGCTGTGAAATGGCAAATTTTATGAAGACTAGTCTCAGATTCAGATAGGAGAATGAGTTAAGAAACTTGCCCTTAGGAAGGCAGCCCAAGGCAAGCGAGAGGGAGTGTGGTTTCGTGAGCGCTATGGGCTTTCTGCTTAAAACATTTATTTAGAAAAATAAACTAGTCCTGCTGCAAACAGTGCTGTCCTACAAATAGAGGCAGCCTGTAACACAGCACTGTATATATACAGGAAGTTTTTCAGTCGCACAACATCAATAAAAATGCAAAAATCCCTGCAAATGTTGCTGTGTTTTAGAAGTGCGCGTTGTCAGTTAATGCTTGGCAAGAGTGGGGAGGGGAAAGAAAGGTCCTGTGTACACTAGCTATCAAGAAAGCATCTAAGTCAAAGGCAAGTGAAGTAAACTTTATTTATTTACCTGAGGAGCAAACGCCACTACTTCCCCAGAGTTCATGTGTTCATCTATTTGTTGCAGCACGGTTTCTGTGTTACATGTCGATAAGAAACCCTTGCAAAAATAGGTTATGAAACGTTAACATACCGTAAATGATTAAAGTAGAAACTCTCCCTTCACAGCAAGTATTTGATTTATTCGGGAACAATTAATATTTTTAAATTCTGGGTAAAAGCATGAAATTATCAAACCAGGGTCTGTGCAGTTTGACGGAAAGAGCAGTACTCATCGCTTTTAACTCTCACAGGGTACGTTGCTGTCGCTGTTACAGACTTTTTCCAACAGACTAAATGTCTTACACGGATGTTGTAATTTGGGAATATCTTTCTGAGCTTAACTTTAATACTGGAAGTCTGAGTTGCATTTTTGTTAATAACGAATATGGGAACAGCCTGTAATGCTTCACCAGGGAGAACAATGCAGAGCATAGATCAGTGGAAACCAGTGAGAACGGAAGCTGTCGAGATACATGAATAGTGAGGATGTGGTAGAAGGTTTATATCAGAACCTGGGATGCATATCAAGCATTTTTCTAAGAAGTCAGGAGCTCTCACTCAACACTCTTCTGAAGTAGAATTTGGTACTTTTCTTACAGTCTGTTGTGAAACTGGCCCACTGGTAGCTCCTCAGCAATTATGGATGTTCTCATCAATGTCACACTGATCTGGCAGGCATGTGGCTATGGCTTGGGTTTTGTTGTGGGTTTTATGGGTGGGATCTTACAAAATCTCCTCAAATACACAAAAGGCAGTCTCATATGACAAAGCTGCTGAGCATGACTTGAAGCTAGCTGGTTTTGCTTTGTAAAAAAAAAAAAAAAAAAAAAAAAGAGGAATTGTTCACATGATCCCTTTCCGAAGGACAAATTCAGGGCAATAGCCTTTGTGGGCGGGAAATGCCGAGCAGCTGTCAGCAGTGACATATTTAAATAAGGGGAATTATAGGTTATCGCTTTCACAGTCTCTGCTGAGTACGACATGCTTACAGACATTTCCCTGGCACAGATAGAACACAAAAGTTATTACTTACCTGAATTTGCTGCTCTCGCTTCTCAGACTGAGGAATCAGTAGCAGACACCCCAAAGCAAAAGCTGGCAGGTCCAGCTGTGCGTATTGTTTTGCTATTCCTATCACATCCAAGTCAGCCAGAACGGGACATCTTCAGAAGAAAATTAGGAGTGAAGTTCTCAGCTGTGTTGTGTGTAACTGGATAGCTTAGTACTGTCAACAAAACCACACTGAGGTTTTGAAGCCAGAGAGAACAATACATTTTTACCTCATCTTATTTTCAGAAATGCCCAAGCCATGTGAGCTGAAGTTGCATACAATACAAATGCATGATGATTGTCTAGCTTGGAAAAAAAAACCCCAAACAACTCCATTTTCTCTTTCTAAATACCCAAGGCCCTGTTTTGAGGGGAAGTGTTGGCCAACCGCCCAGAGAAATGCTTTGGTACATACGTATATGCACAGTACCGTTAGCATATTCTTCAGCTGGATCCCTTTCCAGTATTTCCTAACTAACTTTGGGTGCAGGTCAGGCTCTCCAAGATCTCGTTCTTCTCTTGACCAAGTCAGAGCATTGGGGTGAATCAGAAAATGATTTATTGTGCATTTTACATTGTAAAAGCAATGCAAAACTGGTTTATGTAGAGAATGGTTTTGGAACATTAAACATGTTTAACCTATGGTATTATAGATGTCCAGCTATTAGATTTTTGTCACGTCAGATTTATTCTTTGTAGGAAAATTATTTCTCTCTCATACTCTGTGTTAATGTTTCAGGAAATGTCCTTTATTTTGGGCACAGAATTTCTGTTTGGGTACATGCCCTGATCCTGTCCTTTCCACAAAAGGTTTTTCCTCGTGCCTCAGGTTCCCCAGTTTTCAGAGCCCCTTTGCACCTTCCAGGGCAGGTTGTTGGATGAGAAATTACAAATGGGCGTTACCGCTCAAGCTAACACAAACATGGGGTGGACTGTCTACTTACTTGAGCAGAATCACAAAACACTCGCAGCATTCCTCTAACTGTTTAGGACTCGGTGGACAGGAAGCTAAGAAATAAAGGAAACATGATAAAGTAAATATAAAACCAGGTTACTATAACAACCACAACAGCACAAATTCTCACAACCCTACCTGTGAGAAATGGTGACAGAACAACACTTCGCCAGGCCCGACTGAAGTTGGGAATCTGTTGACAACAAAGTTTTAAATTAATAGGGAAATGCAGTTGTAACTATGTGTATTTGTAAACAGACACACAGACATCCTGACCCACTGTAGGTGGAAGGAGCTTGTCAATTTTCTTTTCTGTTTATCCTGGGTGGATTATTCCCTAACACTGCTCTGCTCATCTCATAGTCTAAGATTGGGCCGTATTTTAACGGATGGTAAAACTATTCTGTCCAAACTTACAAAACCTTCCAAGTGTTTACTGAAGGAACAAGTCCAAAATATGCTGTTTCAGTGATTAATAATATACTCATCTGTGTATTGCATTGTTATAAAAAAGAATAATTCAAAAAGAACCTTTTAATGCATAACACTTAACAGCACAGATGGCTGCCATTCACACACACAAATAGGATGCTAAACTCTTGTTAAGTGAAGAAAAAGATGAGGAGTCATAGAATATTTGCTTACCTCCCATAATGAATGAATCCCAGTAATTGCTATCAAAACTCTTCTTAGATATTGAATCTGAAAAAAAATATTTAATTATAAAATGCTATGGTGTTTTTGAAGATATGGCGATCATCTACAGAGCTGCATTCGCTTGTCTTGTCTGCAGGATGCAAACTTAGAGTTCCCCAAGCTACCTCTGCTCCTTTGGGAGGAGTAACTGATGCATATGGAAACATTATTTATCATTTAGTAAATTAAATTATCACAAGCAGTAGCAGCATATGTTGTCTCAGCAAACACTGAAGATTTTCAGTAATCTTAATACAACTGATACTGGAAAGTTTCTGATCCCTCGTCCTTTGCTGTTAGTGCCCAAACCTCATTAGATGAAAACTAGCTTGAGTACCTGCTCCTGATACAACGCATTGCCAGGCACATCTGTGACCTCCTTAGGCTGTAGCAACATTACATAAAGTTTGACAATCAGAGGTAATTAAGATTCTGAATGACAAAGATCAGGATTACTATCATAATAAATACATTTTAAGGGTAATATTTTTTTGTGTGTGTATGTATACACAAATGTAGATACATGTATGTACAGTTTGTGCGTGTGTCTACATTTGCACACCAAAAATATGCAATGTCATGTTGTAAAATTATAATAATATAAATAAATTTTTCAGTTTAGCATAGGATTTACTCTTGCCATCTGAAAGGCTTTGTGCTTTTTTTAAAAGTAAAACTAGAACAATGTAAGATCAAAATTCTCAAGCAGTACTGCTAAAACACAAATTCCTCAAAGCTTCATCCGTTCAGTATCTAAGAGCCCAAAGTAACCATGTAAATTATCAATGATTGCTCACAGAAAGTTTCTAGTTTACATCTTTATCCTATTCTTTAGAAATCAGTGGATAAAAAAGCCTTTTTCTTACTTCACTGCAGAACTTCATGCTTAAAAATTCCTTACCATGCTGAAACCCAGGAGTTTCTGTAGCAGACCATTCCACAGCTGGGAATCGTAGACTTTGTACTCTAGACTAAGTTCTGTCACCAGTCTCACAGCCTAAAGGAGAGCAAGGACACGCTGTATTTTAATGTACATTCAGCACATCAACAGGTTGTGGTTTGGTTTTTTTTTTGGTCACTCTGAAGGAGGAGAGCCTTTGGGGTAACTGTATATTCACTGGTATTTTTAAATATAATGCTGAGTAGCATATCATGAGTAGTGCATGAATAGGACGGTACATCTGGAGCAACATCTGTTTAGAAATGTACGTGCTGGGTAGAAAGGTGTACATTTCACACAGTGTATAAGGAGCAAACAAAAAAATGACAAAAGATTTAAAGATCATACCGTGGGTTCATGGCTGTGATTCTTCCATAGCCCCTTAATCATTCCTTCCTTAGGACACTTATGAAACGATTCATAAGTATATGGAATATTTAAGATTTCAAACTCTGCCAGATAAATGCAGCATTTTAGAAAATACCTGTAAAAAAAAGTCCCCCGAAAACCAGGAGTTAATGACATTTAGAGTGGTTATTATAACTGGCATAATCAAGCTCAGGATAGTATTGGAGGAGTGTTCTTCTGTTCCTTTAAAAAAAAGGAAAAAATAGTGAAAAAATTCATCTTACTTTACTTTCTCAATGGGTTTCTTGAAGAGCGATTCCACAGTGTTGGTGTCTGCCAAGTAGAGAAGACACTTCAGTGCTCTGTTCCTGTGAGCAAATGTCAACTGAGTGACACCAATTGGCTGAGGGGGGGGAAAGAAACACCAGTGAAAAATCACAACAATTGGCTGAACAACTAGAAAGAGGGTTTTATATGTCTAGTATGATTGATTTAGTGGAAATATATGCTGAGTAAGAGACTGGTTCTTGTTCATCTTTTCTATTAACCATTTGAAATATTTGTCAATGTAACCAGGTGTTTTTCCAGATTTAAGACTATTAATGCAGGCAAGAAAAGTATTTGTCACATCACCAACACAAATATATTTAGTAAGTGTGAAAGACTGAAGGTTAAGGTTCTGCTAAAATAATTTTGCCACTTTGCTTTAATTCCACCCACAGTGAGACAATGTATTACAAGCGCTTAAAGCACATTCTAGAAAAAGCCTAATGAAGTTACTTTTAGATAATATCAACAATAAATTTAGAAAACCCAGAGTTCAAGGGCTGCTCTTGACAGTCAATAGTAAAATTCAGTGAACACCACAGCTTTACTCCAAAGGTGTGGGGGAGAAACAGAGAGCTCGTACAGATATATCCAAAACAATGGCCTTACGCTGAAACCCACACAGTTAAGCAGACAATGCTTGTTTTCAATAAGAGGGGAAAATATTGTAAGTAGCAAGCTAAAACAAACTTTATAAACTTACAGATGTGGCAGATGTTGTAATTGCAAAAAGCATTCTTGAACTATAATCCATTGGGCGTGACTGAAGTAGATAAATAACTCTGCAAAAATACACGTGTTTTAATACAAGTACAGCATAGCTACTGAAACAGAACGTATCAACATCCATTCAAATGTGAATATATTTCACTGTCAAAAAGCGATTAGGGGTAAGCTATTCCAAGGATCGAGAAAACAAAGATAAAACCTCCGAACAGCTGCCCTTAAGCACGCACTTACATCTGTAAGTTACTGCAAATGGCATTTCATTGCATGAGTATTTAATGATTAAAAACTGATGTGACCAGAAGGTAAAAATAAGAACACAAGAGTGAGTTCTGAATCACACACACTGTTGGGTTTCTTGAAAAAGCCAGATATAGTTAAACTTGCATGTTAACAGTAATTCTCCATATTATACGTAAGACAACACACATACCTTTGGAGTTCTTCATCTTCCTGCACATCTCCAAAGATTTCTTGAGTTTTCTTTAAAAAGACATGAAAATCTAGTCGTGAGAGTTTTCTAAATTGTTTGGATAGACAGCTGGCTCATATCCTTGCTTAAACCCTGTCTCAACAGCTGGGCACCTCTGCTAATGCAGCCAAGGAAAGAAATTCTGGTTTTATCAGTCCTTTCTTTATTTAACGTTATACTTGGCAGTCAACACCACTCCTCAGGCTGCTAACTGGTATTTTGAAGCAGAGGCAATGCCTGCTCCCTGCCCTTTCTCACCCAGCCGTGTGCTGCACAGACAGCAATTAACTCTGCTAGCCAAGTTGCAACAGGAAAAGATTTATTCTCTGATTCTAGAATCAATGTTTGATGAGGCTAATATATTTATAACTCCTTTAGGCTGGCTACACAACCTTACTGTAGCACCAAAGAGAAGATTCTAATCTCCATACAGGGAGAAGGGAAAGCATTTCAAGTCATTCTTACTAGAGACAGTGGTGGGCACCAATATTAGAAAGGTACTGAAACTTAGATCAGTCTGAATTCAGACGCATCTAAAATAGATACGAGTCCTAAAGGCAAATTATGCAAAATAACTTTAGTCTTTTGAACAAGTCATAAAAATATACATATTTTATGTAATTGGTCATTTTTCTCCAAAACCAAATCTCCAGCGATGACTTACTTGTGAGGGCAGTATACTTGGACACAGCCATTTATCCAGCAGTTTATCCCAAATTTTGTTCATATCCAAATCGTTAATTTCGGCTATCTCCTTAGCTGCCGCATGGATATCTACAGAAATAGGTAGAGATGAGATATTTGTAAACCAGTATCATGTTGCTTAGCATTTTTTAAAGAACTTTTTTGCTCCTTTGAAACGAGATTGTGGATGCTTACCTGGGTAATCTCTGCCAGTTGGATTTTGGATTCTTTGGTCTATACTGTGGTGTTCGTATAGTAAAATGATGAGATTGGCTGGCTTCCCAATAGACTTTAAATGCTCTCTAGTGTTAAGGTTATACCTTATTAGAACATTTTCTGTTGCTGATCGCTTATACTGCATATATAATTTCTTCTGTAAGACTTCCGCTTTTTCATGTGAATCATCCTTTAGCAAAACACCAAAATTTTATATGAAACAACCTCCTTTTACTCAAAAGCACTAGGAAAATAATCTTAACTTTCAACAGTCTGAAACAGTGAACTGGGTAGCAAGATCCATTCTTCAGATGTGTCTCCATACCTGTATCTATAAGTATTTTTTATGTAAACTTCCCATGTCATGGTTGTTTAAGGTACAATTTACACCCCACTATCCAAAATACCAAAAGACAAAACATTAACCCAAGTACCCAACTGCAAACTAGCAGTTTTGCAAGCAGCTTACCATTACCTTAGCTGTAGTATTCTTCAGCCATTTCTCAGCTAGATAGAGGCAGAATTTCAATGCCTGAATCTGATCAGGACCTTTTTTTAAAGAAAAAAAGCAGAGGAAGGAAGTAAATTAATTAAGTTTTCAGGAATCCTTTCTACAGTACACAGAATATCAATTTTATTTCAAAGAATTAAAAAAGAAGCTATTTAAAATATCAGGATAGCTCTTGTACTTAAAAAGCAAAAATATAATTATCTATTTGGATTCAGATAGTAGAGAAACTAGCTAACATTTGTCTGAAATATTTGCTTTTGCTGGAAAACTTGTCTGAAGATGGTATGAACATGCAGAAACTTTAAGCAAGACAACACAGCTTAAAAAGAGAGGAAAAAAGGATTTAATAGTGAAGCTGTACTATAAAATTGCTGTTGTTCTACCCTATGGTTCAAAACTGGATGTAGGAGACAAAATGCATTTTTATTCTCAAACTTCCCTCAAGTTTTATCCAAGAACACTGAACAAATGTTTGGTTACACGCTAGCTTTTCTTTTCTCAGACCTGTTCTCCTCCTCCCGTTACTTCACCCCTCCAGCCATCACGTGAGTGCCTTACCTGTTGGAAACTCTTGTGCAATCTTGTGAGCAATAGCTACAGCCCACTCTGGATTAATTATAGACAGCAGATATGACTGAATTGTCTGCACAGTTTTAGTTGTTTCCTTGTTAACAACTGACGTATATCCAGCGCTTCTCATTTCAAATATCTTTGGTTTCAATTTTTTTTCAAAGACGTGTCGAGCCGCAGACATGTGTAAGGTATCCAGTGAAACCTGGAAAAACATTAAAGTAGATTAAGAGTTGTCAGAAGTTCCATAGTGAGGCCAAAATCATGCCAAAGAAAGACGAAAGCTCTTTTTTGTTTGGGAGAAAAAGAATAATTTTGAAATAAATCCTTTCAAGATGCTACTTTACCTTCATTAATTTGGAAATCAACAGAAGTGTTGGGAAGGTTTCCTCACTGAGCTCTGCAGCTGAAAGGAAAAAGACGTGGATCTTTAAGAGGCCCTAAGGAAAGCATTTGAGGACAGAATTCTGCGTTGTATATATCTTCTTAGCTCCACTGAAAGCCAGTTACCTCACCAGCAGTAATTTGGGAGCGCAAGTGCTTTCAGAAGTACTTGGGATGAAAACAGCATTAATGAAGAAATACAATTAATATAAAATATACACTGTAGAACTTTAAAGTTCGCAGATAGCAGAGAAAGGGAATCATACAGTATATCTAGCCATAAAAACCACTAAACCTACATATAATGTTCCAGAAACACTGAGAAGTTCTGAAGAATATCAGATGGAAGGGCAGTCTGGTTTGAGCAGCTGGAGATAAGGGAATCACACGCTCTAAAACATATTGGTGTTCCAGGTCTACAGGTGGAGAAATTCTTTTATAAGAAGCCAGATGCTTGAGGAGGCTCAAAGCCTAGGGGAGAAAAAAAAATTAAAAAGAAAGAAAGAGGAAAAAAGCCACAAGACTACTGTATTTCTCCCTGTTCCCGCAGTAAACATGCCTAAGTCCTGGAGACATATGTTTTTTTGGCGGAGTTGCTACATATCTGTAGAGTTTTTATCCCTGCTATGCTCCATTGCCGAGAAACAGCTGGAGATCACTATTTCTTGAATGCTATTTTCTAACGAGAGCTGTGTAGATAGAATAATTAATTTCAACAGACTCTTGAACAACTACACTAATAAACAGACAAAACGATACAGATGCCATTAGTAAGGTAACAGCAACATATTTGGACATACTTGATTCAGCTGGATGCTGGTGTTCTTTTCATCAGCATTCTGTATCACTTTCAGGACAATTTCAATAGTTTCATAGTCATAAGGATCAAGCTGTTCAAAATAATAAAATTTGTAAGATTAACAAACCCCCAAGCTCCAACAAAACCAAAAACCTAAAAACACAAAACCAAAACTCAGCAAACAAAAACCTCAAAGATACAATTTTTTTGCC
The DNA here is from genome assembly GCF_000699245.1 of Pterocles gutturalis. NCBI lineage: Eukaryota > Metazoa > Chordata > Aves > Pterocliformes > Pteroclidae > Pterocles > Pterocles gutturalis. The sequence continues at coordinate 2,370 of NW_010135900.1, read as the reverse complement.
CCTATTTTTAATGTAGCACTTAGAAATATTTCCAGTGTGCTATGATTTTTAGAAGCGCCTTTTTTTTTTTTTGATTATTTTCTGGTTGTTTTTTAAGCGAAGTTGGGTAGAAATACTCTAGCTATCTTTAAATAGAATTAGATATGTTGTTCCACAATTTTTTCTAGAGAAGCAGAAAACTGAAACTTAACATTTACATTCTTTAGCAAAATTGGAAAAAAAATAACCTTTTCAAATTTCTGTGGAATTATTAATCTGCCATTCAAGTGATGTGCAGCATTTGAGACCAGATGCACACTTCAGGGATTCTTTTTGCTTGTTTTGGTGTGTTGGGGTTTTTTTGTTGGTTTTTTATTTTTATTTTTTACCTTGTACAATATTCCACTGAGACTAGTGACCAGATCTTTCGTGCTTTTCAGTAGAGGAATTATTTCTAGTGCTCTAGCCAGTAATGTGGAATGAGGTTGCTTCTCACTGTATTCTGCAGAGTCATCTTCAACATGATTTGTATTAGCATTCTGGAGAAGAAGTGTTTCAATGCAAAGCTGCAGTGCGGCATCACTGTCCAGCATGAAAGTACTAGAAGAGAACAGAATATTATTGTGTCTGTGACCTTGGGTGTTGTCAAGGTGCTTATTCCCTTATGAATAAATTCACCAGAGACCAGTGTGTATTCTGATTAATACTTAAAACCAAAACAATTTGCATATTACATTCATTAGGATCTATTGAAACCAAAATAGGCTTCAGTAGGCACGGTTATTATTACAGCAACAATTAAACACAATTGATTTGCTTCAATTATTACCTGCAGTAATTCAATATGAGATCCGTGTTCACATTTGGATTTTGTACCAGCGTTCTTATGAGTTCCTTCTTCCTTATTGGTGGCTGTCTAAATACAGTCTCGAAAGAAATCTATAGATAAATAAACATTTTATCTTCTTCCCAAAGAACTTACAGACAGTATCAAAAATAATTCCTTATGCAGTCAACCTTTTACGTTTTCTTTAGTTTCAATTCAGAGATTTGCAGAGCAGGAAAAAGCAGTGCAAGTGCCGAATAATACTTAAGCACCTAAAAGATCTTTTATAGCACCCTGAATTATTGCATTTCTCAGCTGCTGAGGGTTACTTAAGCAGACAAGCAGAAAAAAAAAAATTAAACCAAAACAAATCCCCAACTTTCCTTACATTTGAATGGGAAATCCTGCCTAAAAATCACAATACATCTCAGAATATACTGATATTTAATCAGTTAATAAAACCCTAAAATAAATGAATAAAAAATAAAAAATAAAAAAATCAAGCTTACACCAAGTTTACCAAGCTGGATACCCCATTCTGCATCAGTAACCAATTCTTGGAACTTTTTCTTTTCTTCTGCTTCACCACATTGGTTAGCAAGCTGTTCTCCAACCAGAGCCACTGCCTAAAAGAATGAGAAGGGAAGACAATAAATAATCTGAAAAATTGGAATCCTAAAGTCTAAATCCTCAGAGGAACTTACAACAATTTGTAGATGATCACACAACTGTGTAAATGGAAAACAAACCTCACAGAGGGTAGTATCAGGATTACCCCACCTCTTGAACTGGCAGTTCAAAGCTACTTTAAAACCAAGTTTCTTCCTCAAAAACAGTTTGTTAGTAAAACTAATACAAAAGGTATTTTCCAGATTTATCTCTCTCCCCATTTCTTTGTCATACTTTACTTCCCATCTTCCTTTATATTTTAACAGACCGATTTATTTATTCATTCCATTCTTGACAACTCCTATCAAGAGAAAAATTTCTTGAAAATATAAGGTAGGTATAGATTATGATGGAACCCGAAATAAACAATTTCAAGATTTGGAATAAGTCATGATGAGGCAACCTAGTGCTTGGCCTTACATCACACTAACTATTCACAGCAACTGCCTATGCACAGTCTCACATTGCGGTAAAGCGAGGTAGCTTCTCTCTCGGTGGTGCCCTAAGTGAGGAACTTGTTCAAACAGCTATAACCTTAATAATGATGGCAAACTTTGCACTTCCATATGATATTGCTGATATCTTTTTACAAGAAACTCTTTAACATTCTCTGTTCACTGAAGAAATACATTGCCTTGTGAATTTACCAGAACTTTTCTGTAATTTTGCCATGTATTGTTTATGACATCCCACAGCTTATTGAACATATCTTCCTTAGGCAAAATTGTGCAATATCCCAATGCCAGGTCCTGATCTATGAGACGACAGTTGAACACCTGTGTTTTAGGGGGGAAAAAAAAAAAACCAAAAAAAAGAAAGTTATAAACTTTAGGAATTTATTTTAATAGTAATTTTAATGACATTTTAATATTATGTATAATAATATATAATTCTGT
>NW_010135899.1:0-213 GCF_000699245.1 Pterocles gutturalis | reverse complement strand
GACAGCACGGGGTGGCCTGACCACAGCCCACATTCCCTGCCCCCTGTGCTGGGGGGGAGAAGGCAGAGAAAGAGCGAGAGGCTGGACGTGGTGCTGAGTAGCCTTAAGGGTGACCTTAAACAAGACACCCTGAGGCACCCATGCAGCCACCCAGGGATGGGTGCTGGGGCGAGTGGACAGAAGGGATCTGCTTGTGACGCAGCTCTGAAGACT
>NW_010135898.1:21325-31851 GCF_000699245.1 Pterocles gutturalis | reverse complement strand
AAATAATCTATTAAAGTTTCTCATATAACTAATTTTAGTTAGATTTTACATTCCATATTGTTGTATTGTCAACAGATCAAAACAGCAGATCAAAACAAAAAAAAACCAAAACAAAACAAACAAACAAAAAAAACAGATCAAAACTTCTCATATAACTAATTTTAGTTAGATTTTACATTCCATATTGTTGTATTGTCAACACCTAAGCAGATCAAAACGTAAGTAGTATCCCTCTGCAGACACATTGTTTCTGTCTCCAAGAATTTTCATAAAAAGGGTCTTTTCAGAGATGGATTCTTCTCTTCTGTCATATGCAGCTGTATTTCATGACACATAAAACACTGCTTTATGATTACTTATTTCATACACCAAAAACATGGAAAGGTAAGAAAAATCTAGATAAAGGAATTGGATACCCAGAGGATTCCTGTGTTACTGTGAAGTCCATCAAAATGACCACTAAGTCAAATCCTTTAGCCTCTTCTGGTGCTGCAGGCAAAAGACACAAAGAAAACAAAATGGATGTTACGCAGCACTTTACTTAGAATTTCTGAAGAAACTATTCTACTTGTTTGTGAAAAGAAGACAGAGAATTGAATACAAGAATTTTATTCTAGAGAAACTGAGCTCTAATAGAAAGTACAAACTTGTATCAGGGTAGAGAAAAATAAACCATGAAGTTTTATCTCATAAGACTGAAGTTGGAAGTTATAAGTATGCAATTAAAACAATAAGTATATTTTCTCTTGACAGAGAAGTTGATCATCAAAAAGACCAGCTACTGGGAATTAGACTTACTTCTCCAATACTGTCATTGGACATCCAACATACCTTTTCAGGGAAATGCAAACAGAATTCAATTATTGCTCTTCTGAGATAAATGGCAGCTTTGCCAATGAGATGAAGTCTACAGCCAGTAGAAAAATCATGTATTTCCAGAGAAAGGCCTAACCTATTCTGCCACAGCCGGCTTCAGTAGGAGTAACTTAAACTGGTGTTAACAGTGCTTTAGCTTAGAACTCAGATAAACTCTAAGGCATGAAACTGTATCATCTCTGCATGTGTATGAGGATTCCAACATCTTAGTTCTATCCTATTCCGCTGCTCATATTTTTTGCTCTGAATAGTACTCTCTTAATCTCTTTAATTAATTCAGAGACTTCTTTTTTTTTGCATAATACCTTAAAAGCCAATTGTAGTGGAATATGACCTTTTCTTCTCTGACAACAAAAAGAACTTGGGAATCTACCAATATTTGGTAAAACATTTTGTTTCCGATAGCCAAAATGCTCAACAGGTTTGTCATTCTGAATATATTTTAAATTCTTACTGAGAGATGACTTAATCAATGTCACTATAAGAATATTATTTGGTCTCATTAAAAAAAATAAAAAGGAAGAAAACCAATATTCTCATCATACTTCCTCTAGTCACTGATTTTCAGAAGCTGTTAACAGGTCTCCAGTCTTACTTTTTCACTCTCTTTCTTTCTGATAGATAGGATAAAAGTGAAGTCTGACTATACAGGGACACTTAATGAGCTGGTGCAAAAGAAACTAGGTTGGAAGTTGGGGTTTTTTTTTTTTTCTCAAAGAATATGCTTCTCAATAAATTGTGAGTAGCACTTGTTAGACTGATATGAGAACGCATTTATGATCAATCCATGCCAGCAGCAGGTGTCCTCCAATAGATATTAAATTATGTTTGATCTGGAGACAAATGGACCTTCCAAATCAATGCCTCACTGGTTCATCAGACAATAGAAAGAAAGCCTTATTATTTTTGTCATGTCTGATACGTACATAAATAGCTATGTCAGCATTCTAAAATCACAGGAGTCCTTCTCTTTTAAAGCTTTTATTTATTTATTAGGAGTAGTTTCAGAACCGTAAGTCCCATTTCTCAACATTGATCTCGAAACATGAACAACATTACTGAAAATATTATGGAACATATTAAATGAATCAGAATAACAGAATATAAATATTAAATGAAAAGAGATGCATGACAGTATAGATGTGTAAAGTAAAAGAGAAGAGTCTTGCTACTTAACATTTTCATAAGTTTTAAGACGCTGGGAATCACTGCTTACACAGCTGGCCTTTAAAAGAGAAGAGTCTTGCTACTTAACATTGTCATAAGTTTTAAGATGCTGGGAATCACTGCTTACACGGCTGGCCTAAGAGCTTGGGCCATTCTCAGATACCACAAAGGGAACAGAGGACTCCTTTCACCTGCATGTGGAAACCTCTGCACGAACATGAGCTCAGTGTCAGAGAAACAGTCTTACAATTCTGTGATTCTGTGATTCTGTGAACATGAGCTCAGTGCCAGAGAAACAGTCTTACCCCAGAGGACTGCTTCAACATCTACTCATGAATAAAAATCTGTTTTAGAAATGAGGAAAGTGGATGCTTTTCATTGCATCCACTTTGTGTTTTATTGGGGAGGGTGGAGGGGTGGTAAATACAGAAAAGTTTATTTCCTATACAAATCCCCAAAAAGAGTTGTAAAGCGTGCTGTGTGTTATTAAAACCCTGCTCCCTTGATCATTTCACCACATGCATAATTCACTCTCTAGCCTTAGCGCTTGCTTTGAGTTTCGAGTACAAACTGAACTACAATGAGTAATTTCAGTCAGAGGTTTATTTCTCTACAAAGTAGTTTAACTTCTGGTGTTTAGTTGAGGCTATAGAGTAGGTTATCAAAGTCAGTCAATACTTATTTCTCTACAAAGTAGTTTAACTTCTGTTGTTTAGTTGAGGCTATAGAATAGGTTATCAAAGTCAGTTAATAAAGAGCAGAATACAACTGATGGAACCCTCCCTGGAGAGAGGAGCAGAGACCCACCATGCCAGAGCCCCGTCACCCTGGCCTGTGCCACCAGTTCAGCCTTCAGGACTAAGGAATGGAATTTCTTCTATTCCAATTAATTTCATTTCAGTTTAGAGGATGATAAGGATATAAGGAGTGCTAATGATTAATCACTTAACTTACAAATGCTTCTCTAACTGGTAAAGCTCTAAGAAACATCGTGACCTAATTGCTTTCAACAGACAACAGAACAATAAACTACAAAATGGGTCATGCTGAAAAACTGAAACTACTGAGAAAAGAGAAGTCTTTTGTACTCTTATTCACATGAGGGATCTCTTAGAGTGCAAAAAGCTGCAATACAATCTAAACTTGAAAAATTGTTTCATTAGACTGCAATAGGATTTCCTCTTACAGTTTAGCAAATATTTTCACTCAGTCTAGTGACAACAACAGCCTTGTTCCTGCTCCAATAATAATTTATAGTTTTTTTCCATCCAATGCTGAAGGTATAATTAGCTATGTATTTCTGGCTAGGGACTGGAAACCCAGACTCCCTACTCCAAGAGAAGCTTAGACAACTAGAGAAGCTAGGGCAAAGCCATGCTCTTTTTTTCTGAGATGGACAAAACGCAGAAAATTGCTTTATTATTTTTAAGGTTTGGAAAGAAACATTTTCTCACCAAACATTTTACAAATAAAAACCACGTGGAAAAAGGAACAACAAAGGAATGGCTTTTGTTTCAGATGATGAGATGTGCATGCCGGTGGGGTTTTTTATTCTCTCTGTAAAGGTTTCTGAAGTATACCTTTCACACCAAACAAAATGTAGCATTGGAAAACTCATATCCCATGGTCTTTACACAAACAAAATTCACTGAACTAAAATGGAATTAAAAATAATACGGGAGAAAAGGCACCAACATTAAGAGGACACGGAAAAAGGAAGAGAATAGATTTGACAAGCTAATGGTCTTCCCAGAAACCTATACAGCTGCTCTTAACCCTCTTTTGTGGTTGATCTTTTGTTTGAATCCTTTTTAGGCAAGAAATAGGTTCTTTGGGTATTTCAAACTAGATATGCCATATGATTTTCCTTCATAAACTCAGAGGGTCTATTTCTGTAAAGGCTGTCACATGCCCAGTTCACCATGATAATTATGTTGACAGAAATAGTTCCTTCAACATTTAAGCCTGATTTGAAAGGAGGACTAATACTAACAATTGAGTTCTGCAATTCTTCATACAGTTCTCACATTATTTCAGTCTCTATGTCTGTGCAGAGGTAGTGTATCCTTGAAGCAGGTTTGCAAACTGTAGGGTAACGCATTTCACAGGAAGATGAATAGGCAAAGAATTTGTTCAACAGCACAGAGACTGGCACTGTAGGTGTGGCTGGTAGTGCAAAGTTACGTTTTTGTTGCTGTTACCTTGTGCTTGCTGGAATGCTTATGATTCCAATTGGTTCTACATTAATAAAGAAATTTCATGGCTATCCTGGAGCTTCTATAAGTGGTATTAACTCAACTGTGTGCTTCTTATTCCTTTTGCTTCTGGCAACATATGCCAGTAATCAGAAGAGCTTTAAACTAATACTTAGGCAGGAATGTTGCAACAGAGGGGCAGAATTCCCCTCCCTGTTTACACTGCACCTTGTCACACCAAAGGCTGTCAGAACATGTCATTTGAATTGCAGAAGACTCCTAAAACGAGCAAAAACTTTTATTGTCATTACAGCACTCTCAGAAATGAATAACCAAGAACTTTGTAAAACACAGACAGATTCATATTTCATGGCTCATTGTAATCCAATACAGTTTGCAGAAAATCAACGCAAAAAATATGCTTATTTATATTCTGGGCTGACTGGGCACTCCCATTTTTTGCCTGTTGCAGTTACTTCACTCTGCAGATAACAATTAAGGATTCACTGCAACAAAAAGAGAGCACAGGAAGGTGTGTGATCCTGTAGGGAAGCACCTTAGGCACACACCTGTGGTTTGGAAGGGGGGTGGACACCTTTCTCCAGTGTCCTGGGGAGCAGATGCGAGTTTGATTCCTTAACAATAAATAAATAAGGCAATGCTAAGAATGTGCAGTATTTCCTCCAAAACAGTAAGATTTATAGTCTACAGGTCCTACCCACCCCCCATGCTTGAATTTTGCTATACCACGTAAATTTATAGATACTCATTAGTTATATGTAACTTGAAATTCTCTTAATGGGAAAAAAAAATTAAAAATCAAGCCATAAAAATCATACAAAGCTGCTGAAATTTCTCAGCTGCTAGATGGTTGAAAATATTATCTTATTTCTATATAACCCTGAATAGAAGAAAAACAAAATTAATAATTCATTTTAGAATGACATCAGCTTGTTTGTAAAAGGCAAATTTCCTTCTGCCTAAACCCAGTGACTCCTGGGTAGTGCTATGCACTGCTAATGCTTTTGGATTATTGGCAATTCTTTACCTCTTCCTGACTCCATCTTGACTTTTTTTTTCCCCTTTGTCCTGTAACTGTACTTGTCTGTCAAAGTGCTGTGCTGCAGCTTTCTAAAACCATCTCCTGCTTATTTGACTTATGCTATACTCTTCTTTTATACTTTGTAATAAAGCTTTGCAAAGAACAGTACTCTAGGCACTCCTGCTGCAGCAAAGGAAGCATTTTCTGACCAAGTTTCCCACCTTCTTCATAATCCCATTTATTCAGTTTCTAAGTTACGATCTGGGAAACACAATGAAGGATAAAGGGGACATTGAGCAAAACACTGATAAGACAAATATTTTCTGAAATAATTCCATTATTTATGTCAGGTAGCTGAGACCAGTATGATGAACAAAGACTAAATTACCACAATCTGTTTGTGTTGTAGTTTAGCTGGGACAGCTGTCAACTCTCCACTCCAAATCAGAAAAAAATATTTAAAACAGACGCTAGTTCCCCAGGTCAACCAAAAATTGTAAAAGCAGGGAACAAGTTCCATTTCCTCATAGGTCAAATGTTAGAAAAGACAGAAAGTACCTAGGGGAGTGCAGCCACAGTTTGAAGATTTAGAAATCTGTGGACAGTTCCTGCTTCCATTCTGCCATCATGGTCTGAGTTAGGAGAGGACTGATGACAACAACGAGATAATGTCTGATTACTTTTCGTTTTAATTTGATTTTCTGCAGTATAATTATCCCATCTCCGATGTGCACTGTGTATAGAGAGGAAAATATGTTCATAACCAAAAAGTTTAATCACATGTGGATCAAGAATGTCAAAAAACATGTTAAAGCACCACAGAACTCTTACAGCCATTTACTGTCCAGGTCATCATAAAAAAAGCAGACCAAGAGTCACAGTCATTTACCCCATTCTCTCAGCAAAATTTTTTAGGATGAAGAGCAAGTATTGAAAATGTGTAGTGTTTATCTATCAGGCAACGCCACTGTAAATATTAAAATTTATTGCACTTACTAAATTGTTGAAAGTATCTATTCTGTCGGCATTTAGAATTGGATACAGGCTGAGGTATGAAAAAAAATTACTTACAGCACCACTTAGATAAGTGACACTTCTCAAAGGCCATGCTGTGTCAACTGTCACATTGCTCTCTCAGAGAGAACAACTTTGTTTAATTTTTAAAATGAAAGTACAATATATATTTATAGACACTACTTCAGCTAGGAAGGTTTAATGTAACTGCAAATGAATGTTAGGGTAAAAATAAAATACAGCTCCAGAAATATTTCTTCAATTTTTAATACTGCTCAAATAACTATTGCGTGGTATTAAGGAGGAAGAAAAAGGGAGTCCTTTTTTAATGTGACAAAACATCCCAACAATCAGCTTGCCATAAGAACCTCGGCAGGGATTCAGCAGCAATTTGCCCAATTCTGAGCTGATATCAGCTAAGATTCTTTGGAACTTGGAGGAACATTATAAGCTGACAGTGGAAAGTTTAAGACTCTCTGGGAAAATCTTATATGTAATTATAAATGACAGATGGAAATCGCACTGTGCCCTCTCCTTTACTGAAAAAAACAGGGATGTGACAAATAAAAGATAACAAACCATGCATCGGAGTTATTGGCATTGCGCTCATTATACCGTTGGTTTCTGCAAATAAAAATGGGTAAGAGGTTAATCTGAAGATAGACGTTTACATAAATAATGAGAAAGTCTAGGACACCTTCAAAATGAATAAAAGTGGAATGACCTTTCCTACATCAGAATGGGAAATTAAGTAAATAAACACTCTACTGATTTCAGGGTTGTTACTCTAGTTGTGCTGTGAGTTGTCTGAGATTACAAAAACAGTTATAACAATACTATATAACAGCAGTGGTTCATCTACTCTCATATTCCCTGGCAGATGATATTTCCTAAGTTTGGTATGAAACTTTTCTGCTGGATATATTTTTCTATCCATTTTTTTTATGGGGCTTGCAATTTTTTTAGGATTTGGTATGTACCCTGTCAGAAGGTAAAATACTAGATTACTTTCTGCTCTAGTATAACATTGTAATAACTGTTCAGCTACCTAGTTAAACCAGCGCAACCTCCACCAACCCTAGAGGTATTTAAAAGACATGTAGACCTGGCACTTAAGGACATGGTTTAGTGATGGACTTGGTGGTGTTAGGTTATCAGTTGGTCTCACTCTTAAGAGTCTTTTCCAACTGAAATGATTCTGTGGCTATGTAAAGCACTGGTACAGCACTGCTCTTGGTTTCTTAAACAAGTAAGAGCAGAAAGTAGCTGCAGCACACCGAGTGGTACAAATAAGGAAAAACCTCACTCCCTGGATCTGGGTTACACAATAGCATTACATGTGTAAGGAGAATATAGCCTCAAGTAAAAAACACACTTTAAGCTGGCACAGAAGAACAATATAGCAAAAGGTACAAAGGCAGAGCAATTCTGGTGACCTGAGCTATCCAAAGGAGCGGGATTTCCCTGGCTCTGCATCCTACACCCAAGAAAAACAAACACAACATAGTCAAGATTTTATGGAAAACATCATTCTATTGTAGCTGACAACTCACCAATAAGAAAAAGAAGGAAGTTTATTGCTTGGTTGTTTATGTTAAAAATATGACTGCATATAAAAAGTGAGCGTACTAAGCAGTAGCACGCCTGCTCACAGGCAGCCTTGAGACATATGCATTCCCCGCTAGCTCCTATTGTTCATTCTCTTTTTATGTCAGAGAGGAGTCAAAAGCACTCAGGGCTTCTCTCCCTCCATAATTCCTGCAAGTTCATCTCCTTTCTATCTTCTCAGGTTTTCCTCCAAAGCCAAGAGTCATTTGACTGTTCCAAATAAGGAACAGTATTTTAAATTTTACCATAGAATGACAAAGTTGACATTTAAAGACAGCATATGTAAATGCAGCAATTAACCAATTTGAAGCTTATGTAAAACTTAATTGTTTATTATTTGAAGTTTACATAGTGTTAACCGCTTCATATATATTTGGAGGATTTTCTTTAAAATAATTTACTCCAGAAATGGATTATTTTTTTGATATTGCAGAACAGATTGTTTTGGTTGTTTCAAGACATTAATTTGCATGGTTATGATTTGGACATGTGCAGCCCTATTTGAAATACAAATTCTCATTTTGACTCTCAAGATAAGTTATCCTCACACTGGAGAGAAAAGAAGCCAAGTTGCTCTGTAGTGCTGACCCAGAAGTAACATTTGGAGCCCTTTTGCACATTTTCAGTTTATTAGGTAACCGTTGACTACAAAGTCAACAGTGCAGTCCCCGGTCTTGCTCACCCATGGTCCCCTCCATGCAATAGCAATGGTTCCACTGGATCTCCTAAACTTGCAGATCCACTCATGTTATTTCCTATTTTGTATAATTTATATTGGCACAGCAGCCCAAATAGAAATGGAAGAAGCACTTGTTCCAATCTGTGTCTCTGAAATTTCCAATTTCAGTGTTGGAAACCAACTTTAAAGATTGTATCATAACAACACTCCTGTACTATAAGCCATTTAAGGGCCTGGCAATCAGAACAACTGACAATAAAGACAAATAACAGTCATGAAGAAAAAAAGTATAAGGAGCAATCTGTTCTGAGAACTTATGGATGTTACCTAACTTAAAGATATCATCTTTTGATCTCCTCGTCTGCCATGAACTGGATCTCTATCGTAAGAAAAAAAAAAAAAAACAACTGTTTGTTGCCTAATGTTGAAGGATACATTAAACAACCAGTTACCCAACCTGCATATGGCCATCCAGCAACATTGTGTAACTGAAAGCAAACGCTTCTGTGACTTTGTTCTCCGCCTAATGATGCATCAAAGTTTCAAGGTCAGAAAGACTGGATCAATTGCTGTTCAAGGTTCCTGAATAAAATTCAGATTCAAATGGATTCCACACCGCTGGAACCCATACATACAACTCCTTTGATCTTTTAGGATAACTAGAAATTTCTGCTTCACAGCAACAGTCTAAGCAGAAGTCCACTAACTTGCATTATTTACCATGTCCATTAGGCACCAAGGAACCATGTTCACTGACGAGGTAAATTCTATGCAAACCATTGTGAGGCCTTCCTTAAAAGAGCCACGAGGCCAGCACAGCTGCCATTTATATCTTATCAGTTATGCTGCTGCGTAATGCAGATGCATATGGCTTGAATCCCTCAGTATTGTGTAGCAGGAATAAGAGCATCAAAACAATGAACTGTATCTAAAAATCAGAGTAAGGGCAGCGTCTGCTTTTGTAAAATGATGAAGTTCAGCTCAAACTTGGGGTCAGATTCAGAATTTATAACCGAAAAAATGGCTGTAGCCTCATCCAGGGGAAACATGCAGACAGATCCCAAAAGATGCAGTGCAATAGATCTTATATTAATCTTTCACCATAATACAGGTATTGGGATGGTTAATATATTCTAAAATATTATTTTTATGATTCAGTATTGAAATTTTACTTTTTCCAGATTTTTTTTTTCTATCTTTGGAAAGAATGAGCCAAACCTTGCCTTAATAGTCTTGGAATTAAAAAAATGAAATCGACAAATTTATTTTATAAATCTATCTATGAGCAACTTCTTACTTTTAGAGGCAGAACCCCTTTGAAAAGTACAGTACTTAGTTTAGGTGCCTTATGACAAACTCAGAGACATATACAGAGCCTCATCACTAACATCTTTCTTTTCCCCAGATTTCTTACAGGCCAGTCAGGAAATTTAAGACTCATTTCTAGAGGTACCACCTACCAATTAAATATTAAAGTACAGGCTTGGCCATTTATTATAAAATCCTTCTGACTTCAATGACATGGATCTGAAAAGATTTTAATAATTCATATAAGCATGCATTTTATTTTGTACTCATTTATTCTTGGCGTTTCAAAAGGACAATCTTTATCTTGCTCAATTACAGAAAACATGAAAATGCAAACAGACTCCCAGAAACAAATCACCCTGACAGCACAAACTGCCCTACATTCACTGCCACTGCATTCCCACTTCTCATGAAGGGCAATTAACGTAAATACAAATTCTGTGGGTGTCTGAACCAAGAAAAACACAATACTCATTTTGGGGAAAGACTGTGAAGACAGGCAAGATCTGATGGCCACTAAATTGAGACTTTAATGAGCCAAAAAGGAAGGAAATTTCAAATTTGAGAACCTTTCATGGATAATCCTAAAAATTTTCAAATAGTAAGAGGCCCTGTTCTCAACAGCTTAGGCAACAGG
>NW_010135898.1:0-21294 GCF_000699245.1 Pterocles gutturalis | reverse complement strand
GAAAGAGTTGTGGTTGCTCCTTTTTGCTGCAGTGACTCAAAAAGCAACAACACGTGACTGTGCCTTTAAAAAGTTATTCCAGATACTGTATCTCTTCTCACTGTATTTACATTTTTAGTAGAATTTTAGGCTTTGGATGTCATATGCAGAAATAATATTTAAATAAAAATAAGAAAAAAGGAAAAGTCTAGAAGTGGTAGAAAATTACACTTTCCTGAGTTATATGCGAAAAGTATTAATAATGCCTGATTTGATAAGAAATAACAGCTTCCGAGGGCACCTGATAGCAAGTGGCACAGACAATAGTATCTAAGGCTTTCTTTCTCAAAATAAAACCAAAAAACTTGCCAGAAATCTTATTTGTCATGAAATAGTTTTCCATTACAAATTCTAAAATATGATCTATCAGTAACTAGCAAATATATCTGATTTGAATCACTAAAGTTTGATTCACTGTTTGTGGTGAGAAATAAAGATCTTAGGAATACAGAATGGGATATTCTCAGGAAAAAGCATTCTTCTTACTAAAGATTTATAGCATCATAGACTAGAAGCATACTAAATTTTGGAAAAACAATTATTGTTGTCAGCATAATTCACAGCATTGTAAGTGGTTTGAATAATTATCATTTATTTCCAGTAGAATAGCTTCCAGCTCTGTGCTCTACATCCACTTCCAAGACCTGATGCAGTGCCAACAGAAGTTTAAGGAAAGGTCTGAATTGATTTAGATGAGTTTTGTATCAAGAGCTTCTTTTCCATTTCAGTAAAGAAATGTAACTGTGCACAGGATCTTTCACGTAGTTTCTTTCATCTAGGAAGTCACTTCCCTAATAGACTGCATATGAACTGAAAGCAATTCATCACAAAACTAACCACGTACTTCCCTTTTGCATCCTCTCCACCTATGTATTTACAATTAGTGAAATATATAACGATGATAAAAACAAAGTGGATTCAAACACGATATAAGTCTTTCTGCATCAAGGTCCCTCACACTATTAAGGTGAAAACGGTCATCATATTGAGACAGATTATAGTGAAACAGAGACACGTGCTTCTACCCTCAAAACACAAAGAAATCAAGTGTTCCAGAATTCCAGGCTCTTGCATCAATTGCTTCTGTTTGAGTACAGACATCTTTTAGATGTTCTGTTTGATGTCAAAGGGCTGGAACCCACAGACCATAGTTAATATTTTCATTGATCTGGCTGGTGTTGCTTCTACTCAATGTTATACACATTAATCCAGAGAAAATTGTGAAATACTTGAATTTCATTAGTTAGTTATGATTGGCATAGGTTCAAATAAACCCAGAATTAGGCCCAGGGAGTTAATAAAAACTGAAATTTTAGATAAAAGTATTTTTGATGTGACTAAGAATTCTAGCTCAAGTACCTTCAGATGTGGTCTTTCTGAACTGAAATCTATGAACAACGTGGCCAAGAGAAGTTTCCGATCTGGTTCTCACACGTACCTTGCTGAATTTCGTTCATCTGGCAAATTTCAGATTAGAAATTACCTTGCACTTGATCAAGGGAAAAAACAATGCTTGTGTGAGCAAGCAGCAGAAGTTTTTCTGTTCTCTAATCACACATGCTATGTCTCCAAAAACTGTATTTCTGAATAGCCGTTTCTTTGCTTGCTTCCTCATCTCCCCAGCACAAGCTGTACAGAGGTGTAAGACCCTCCTCAGGCTTCATTCTTTGCAAGGGAAAAGATCCTGTCCTGGCATTTGTAGTGCTCTCTACCCCTCCCAGTACTGTGATTTCAAAGTGGTCCAGCCATGTTGAAATATGGTCCATAAGGTTTTGAAATATTAGCTTCTTCATATAGGAAGTTCATACACTTCATACACAATTTGCATCACTAGTTTATATTGACAGATGAAAACAAATGTCAAAATGTCAATACATTAAAAGCTTACTAGAAATTCACGTTTAAGATTCAGAACTGGTTGGGAAAGTAACTGATTATCAGCCTTGTAATGATGCAGAAAGTTTTCCTCCAGGGTTGTTCGTTCAGCATGATGCAAATGACTGAGCTGGTCTTTATTTAGTACCTGCTGGAGCCTGGCTGCCCGAAACGATAAGCCAGTTCTAGCCAGTTGATTATTTACTGCTGCTGTTGCAGCTGTAAACAAGTATCAGTTACAGAAACGTAGCATGCAAAAAAAGTAGAATCAAAAGGGTGTCATTGCTCCAGTACTAGCACAAGAACTGTTGGTGTTATTCCAGCAGACTGCTGCCTTTAAGAGAATTAAACACTGACAACTTTGTTCGCTCCCTATTTAAGATGCTTGAAGTCAGATTATATTACAGCCTCCTCTACCTCCAACTCCCTGTGCAGTGCAACTCCCATCCAAAAATAAATCCTGAAAACATAATTGATTATACAGGACAATTCTAGCTTTAGTTTCCAGTTAGGACTGAGGTGTCAGACTGGGCAATGCTGATGAGTACTAAACAGCCTGTGACTGATTTTTCACAACTATCAGGCCAACCCTACAACATACTGAAGTACATAAAAAGTAGAAAATACAAAATCCATTTTAAATTATACAGAGATGAGCATTGTATACTGGAAGAAAAGAATTAACCAGTTCATGTCTACTACTTCGAGATTCAACTCCCCTCTAAAAGCAAGTTTCCTTTGCATTCTTATTGAAAACAGCATTACTCTAAGGAAAAAAAAAAAAAAAACAAAAAAAACAAACAAACAAACAACAAAACAACCCTATTTAATCTAGTTTTTGATGTACTTTCCTAATAAATAATGTTTCATGTCCAGGTAAGCCTTCTTAAAAATCTCATTAGCAGCTGTGAAATATTTCTCCAACTATTGTTTTGTAAGTGACACCTGCATGGAAGTACCAAAAATTTTATTCTTTCACAGATAAGTTCTTGCTACTGTAAATTTAGGCTTTGAATACATTTAGGAGTCTATGTGGAAAAGCTTGAGCTTATCAGCTGCTCAGATTACCTGACCAGAAGCGAGTTATTTGTAATATCTTTTGGTTAGCTCAGTGAAGTGGATTCTGTTCACCTTAAAATGAAATGCTGAAATACCTGGTGGGATAAATGCAGCTAACACACTAGTAACAATTTTTATT
This sequence comes from Pterocles gutturalis, assembly GCF_000699245.1. NCBI lineage: Eukaryota > Metazoa > Chordata > Aves > Pterocliformes > Pteroclidae > Pterocles > Pterocles gutturalis. Next base: position 18,182 of record NW_010135898.1, on the reverse strand, counting down.
CCCATTTGATGCTAAATTTCCTTATTTTTATCCCTCCCCCCCCATGGAAGAATAGCCTGAAACTTTCTACAAAAATTAAAATTCCAAGCAACATTTTTTTAGGGAATATAAAAATGACCTTGTTAGCATGCTTTATTTTGACAAGACGAAAACACGTCACCTTTTTTTCCCCTCCAGTTATACAATGGAATGGTCAAACCGACAATGAAAAATAGTAATCTAATATGTTTCAGCAGTACTTCATTAAAAAAAATAAAAAATAAACATGATCCCTCAAAACAGTTCAATTTCATCCAGTTAGCACTCTCTGATGGAAAATGTTTCTTTTGAGTTTGAAAAGTTCTTCAGGGAATATTTTTTGTCAAGTATAGCCAGAAATAATAAGAACCAGCTGAAACAGTGAGAAGTCCTTTTAAAACTACCAAATATCCTCACCTGAACTCTTCGTTAACATATCTAGGGCCAAATACACCCTTAGGAAGACTGTTCTTCCCTACAGTAATGTTTAAACATGTATGTGAAATGAAGAAAATGTTATTTAGGAAAAGGAAATGTAGACTGCAGGAATGGATACAGCCCTTTATAACCGAGTGCCATCACAGCTGCAAGGTGCAATGTGGGATCCCCCTCCCCAGACTAACAGAATGTGTCACGAGAAGGCACTAAACCCCTGCAAGTACTGCTGGTGAGTCCAGGACTGTAAAGCTTTGAAAAACCTGTTGACAACACAACTATCTTAACAAGTAAAATACTTCCACTCTCTGCAGCTCTGGTCACTGCAAAGACCTTATAGGAGGCAAATACTCCTTTACTAAGTCACTATCCTATCCCCTAATTCCAGCTCCCATCTCACACCAATACCTAGAGAAGATGGCACGTGTTGCTCTCTGCTGATTTCCACCAAAATGATAAAATTGTCAAATTTTCCGTGAATATCTGAGCTGCAAAAAACCAAGGGATTGTTTCCTTAAAAAAAATTATATTCTTCCCCCTCCAACCCCGCCCCAGCATTTCATTTTCTCAGAATTACTACTTCGGAGAAGAATGCAGAATATACTGGTTTTAATCCAACCATGACTAAAATAAAACTTAGAGTAAAAACTTTTCCCTTTTGTTTTATTTTGGGTCAGCTCAGGGTTAAAGCTCCTTTTCCTAAATCAGTCAGATGTTTCACTTTCATCTACAGAGTACATAAGGATGGAGCTCCTAGTAATTTGTTCCTGATACTCCTGGTGGTCTCTGCATTTAGCCCAGCTTGGGCTTGACTTGGCCTGTGGGCTTAAACTACTGGGAACGTACCCAAGTTGCTGGACAGGCTTACATCGCTCATGATAAATTCTGGTCTTAATCAGGTAAATGCTGTCTTGAGTAAGCTATAATAGTCATCCCTATCCTAGATGACACCTAATAATTACACCTGATATCAAACAAGTTGTTGCTCCTCATCTCTTCCTTTAAATGTCTCATTTGCTCTACTTAAAATGATCATTTTTTACTATTTCTTATTTTTCTCTGCAGCATATTGCAAAAAACTGAGAAAGAAAATATTTTGGTGAAAATCCTTACAACTCTATAGATAGCAAAAGCCTGTTCCTAAACTTACAAAAATTCTACTCTAGTAACCTCAACTTCCATCTTCTCCACCCCTGGTAAAGTCTGCATAAGAATTCTAGTCACAGCTCTCCCAGGGATAGAGTCACACATCAAAAGAGAGTGTTTCCATTCATTTTCTTCTATAGCTCAGCCGTTCTCATTAAAAATTTCTAATTATTACTATTTAGAAGAAATAATATTTCATCGATATTTTGAAGGTAGTTAAACATTCTGTTAACAAAGTGAACGTTAGTATGGTCAATTACTTCCATGAAGTTTTCCAGGCATGTTCCATGAAAAAAGAAAAAATCTGCAACTGGACATTTCCCTAGCAATCATCTCCTGTAATTATTTCCTTCTATGCTAGCTATGTATTATTTTTCTTGATCACCTTTCAAAAAGATACAATGTTTTCCAGTAATCCAGAAAAAAATATTTTTAGGAAAAGTGAAGGTAAGGAAATAATGTAATTCAGTTTTAAACTATTATTTCACCTTAAGACAGTCTCTGCATATAAAGAAGTAGAGCAGAACAAAAATGAATATTAATATTGCAAAAAATGAATCAGTCCATTACAGTGAACAGAATATCTATAATACTTTATTTTTTTCCCTGAACTCATCAGTGTTCAGGTAAACCTTAATGTACCTAGATTGAGTCAAAAAGGTACTTCAGACTACCCTGAAGTAAGATGCGAGATCACCAGAGGCTTTTCAGTGTTGGCTGCTAAAACCAGAGAGAGATTGCTGACCTAAATCTCGAGCAAGATTCTAGAACTCCCTCAAAACATCAAATTAAGCACATGCTATGTGCTTAATTTTTGTTTTCTATTTGGGTTAAATGCGCACAAATTTAGAAAAGGGTAGTTTGTTCACAATATTGTCAGTGTAATAGGCATTCTCTCCATTATTATAACATTCTTTCTGGCATTGGTGATGGCTCCATGGGAAGAACTCCCCAATTTTTTTGAATTGGTTTTAATGATCCACCAAAAAAAAAAAAAAATATATATATATATGGTGATGATGGGAAGTGTATAATAGTTGAGATACAGAAATCTGTTTTCCTTCTCTAGAGCTTTATACACTCTATGTTGCATGAATTGCCTACTTTAAATGAGAACAGGAGAAAATGGACAGAGAATAAGACCATTGGATGTTTGAAGTGCCTAAGCTCAGTTGGAAATAATGCATATTTGTATGTCCTGTATGTATTAAATTAGTTTTAAAAGAAAAATGCCATCCTTCCCCAAACCCATTCACATCAAAATGATTTTCTATTGAGCTAAATCTAATCTAAATATTTTACTCTGAGACATGAAGAATTTCCTTAAAGACAGTGGAAATAAAGCTTTTATTTTATGACAGGGAGGTTAAATTGAAACAGTCTTTTTTATAGTTGACATTTACAAATAGCAGAAGTCACACTGTAATAAAATAATAATGAAATTATAAATAGGTTACTCTTCATTTGAATTGCAAAGATGTGCTTTTATGCTTTCCTCAGAGCTCACACATGTTGGTGTATAATGACCTACTGAAAACAACTCCTTAGTGACAGCTAAAATGAAAAGTTCATGGGGCAATATAGTGTCCAATAAAATTTTCACCTTACAGCCTGTGTAATTTTGCAGTAATACGTATAACTTCTGTATTACAGTGTCTTTTATGCTGATATTTCAACCTGCTTAACCAGTGATAACTGATTCATCTTCATGACTCCTGAGGGATTAAACAACTTTGCCAAATTTGAAGAGAATAGATGGCACAGCGAGCAATACACTAAAAATACTGAAGCTTCAAAACTAACTTGTTTAAGTAGGGGGAAGAAATTTCATGCATAAAAGAGAAGGAAAAGCATTTCACTAAATGTATTTAATATTTAGCTCCTACTCCTGCTTATTTCAGTATATGCCAAATACATAGCTGAGCCTGATGAATTGCTTTGTGTAATTTCAGAAGTGGCAGAGAATCATCTGCCCACAGTGGTCGTTCTTCTGTATGTGAGACATACGCTCACGCAGTGTTTAATATTCCAGACACCGAACATGGGAGGGATTTTCTATGTTGGCCAAATAAGAGCTGGGGAAAAAATATGGAGAGTACTGTCTTTGATTACAGAGAAACTGTCCTATTACAAAAAAGCACCTCATGTGATCTTGGATATTTATTTGTCTCTTAACCACTTCTCATTAAAAAAATAATCAAACTTCCATACATTGCAAGTCATAATAATTGATCTGCAGGCAAATATGGACATTTATTTAAATGCCTAACATTACGTAGATTCTCAAATTAAAGCTTGATTTTGAAAGCCTATTTTTCGCTACTTTTAGTAATATTCTAATGAATAGCTTATTGAAAATAATTTTGGACATGCTACGAAGAATGTGATCACTGAAGTATCATGATTTGTGTCATTTAAACAATACAGAACACCTTTTATAAAAGCATAGCCATGTCTTCACTTCAAATAACAGGTATTCTAAGTAATATGAAATAAATAAACAAAGAATGTAATTACATCAGAGGAATTTGTAGGGTTTTATTTTTAAGATAACTGAATATATTCAAATACTTGATTTTTTACAGAAGAAAAACAGAAAAGATGACCATATGGTCAAAGCTCTGGGATAGCGCACCTTCAATTTTAGAATTACAACTTAGTCCTCTTTTGCGAGCTGCACAAATTCACAATTCACCTGATTCCAGTGTTGAAAGAGTAAGGCAAATAAAATTGTGTTTATTTTTTAAGTATTTGCAAAACTGTCTTCCAAATCAGCATCCATTTCTGTAACTTGTCCATGCCACCAGAGACTTTACCAAGTCATTTCCAAAACTCTATTTCATTTCTCTAGCTGGGATATTTGAATAGTGTATTTCATCTGCCATATAGCACAAAGAAAGATATAAAGAATAACAGTGAGTGTTCACTGATTTCAGGATTAAACCCTGTCCCAAACACAGCTAATCTCCTAAATCAGATCTCTTTGCTTCAGTTCCCTACATGTGAAGTGGGAGTGACAAATGTTCCTTCTCCCAGATGGAAAGTCTGTTTTATCCCTTCAGCCTATGAGCTCTGCAGAGGGGGGGTGTGTCTCAGACTAAGTTACCTAGTGCATTGCAGCTTTTTTGCCAGTATACTTTTTACTTTTCAATAATTTCTGACTCTCCTTCCAATACACAAACTCCACCACCAAGTACTGACTTTCCTGTGAGGAGGTTTGTCTGGCCCATCCACCTGGTGGCAGTCACGCTTCTTCATAATCCTGAGTTAATTAAAATATTTTTTTAAAATTAATAATAATAAAAGTGTCTCCACTACAGCTCTGTGTTTTGCTCTAACATTGCTGTAATCTTGACTTTTACTATGAGTACAACGAAAGATGCATCTCCCGTATTCCATAGAGGCAGAAAGCTTCCTCAATGCTGAAACAAACGTGTCTTTTTCATAAGAAGGTGCCTACGAAGCACTTTTTCTGCCTACAGCTCTGCTCTGTGAATCCTTACCATATTCCTGTTCCCTTAATCCTACACTGATACTGCAATTGCACTGAAAAAACCTGTCTCCCATTTTTATACTGATTGGCATGTTTGCCCAGTATTTTCACCTATCATGTTGCATTTACAAGTTGTTAATACTCCATCACTTGAGTAGACCAATAGCTTCTGAATAAATTAAGAGGTTTCAATTTATACGTACAAGCTTATCTCATCAATAAACAAACAACCATCATAGTGCTTTGTCTCTCACTTCAGGTGCAATATCACTGTAAATTCGACCTTCAAAATGGCTTCACAATAAAATGTCTGACGAGAAAATACAAATGGTCAGGTAGGTATGAAGATTTATTGGCTAAATTTTGTTGTCATTTTTTTAATATTTTCAGCTGTTATTTTCCTCTTAAACCATTTCAGTTGTCCTGGTCCCTGAATTTCTTTCTTCTATCCTCCTGCACACACTGGCCACAGCCTTCAGAACTTCCAAGATTTCTCAAGGTGTCTCTGGCACATTTTCTTTTATCATAGACGAAAGTTGACATTCTTTAATCCTTTCAGATTTCAATGTCATATTTCCTCCCTACCCAGATATTTCTCCAGACTTTCTAATGCCTTGGCTCCGTGCAGTAAATGTCGGAACTAGAGACCACAGCCCTGAGGACAGAATGACCCAAATATGGGGACATTCACTGACAAACCCAAGGTCAATGGCTAACATAAAATTATTATTATATATATGCACACCATGGCTATCTAAGTAGTACAAAATCTGACACATGGAAAGACAAAAAGGTGTCTCTCCTGTTCAGTTCCAAACACAGATGCAGAGAGTTACAACAGAGTGGTATGGCCACAGGGACTGGCTGAACTCTGATTCTTGAACTTTCTGTGTTAGAGCAGAAATGCAAAAGAATGAGGACAGTTTTCCCTTCACTAAGGCCAAGGTGAGCTTGTTATACACTGTTTCAGTAAAGAACTTGGACTATTTCTAAAACCTCTTCAACCAATTTTCCCTATTTTATATCAAACATTTCCTTTTACAGACTACACAGAGACTGTTAGTTCTTAACCTCCTTCAAATTACACATCCTTGTATAGGTTAGAGATGGTGCTGGAAAGCAGGAATTCAGCAAATACTCTATCAGAGCATGACACTGCAGTAACTAGAGCACAGCCGTATCTCACATCAGCTCCAGTCCTAGCAAGCAGACTGTCAGCAGCATTGCTGGGCTCCCTTGCTCAAGAAGTAACTTTGCAGTGACTTGGCACTCCTTTCTGTCTAAGAAAAATGTACATATTTTTATGAACATAGAGGTGCTTAGCTGGGTGACAGGGAGACAGATAGTAAAAAGATTTTATTTTTTTTTTTTTAATGGACAATTTCAAACTGCAGAGGGCTGTAAGTCTCTTATTTCTTCCTTTCTTTTTCCTTAAATAAAATGACAACTCTTCTGGTCTCCCAATTCTGCAAGTTCACACACTTTGATAGAGTTCAGTTATGAGTGGGTAAAACTGATATGTACAATATAGAATATGAATGTGTCTAGTCCATAGCAGAGATCTCACCAGTGAAACAAGTGCTTCATAAGTGCTTACATTTAAAGCTTCCTTTTAACAAGTAAGAATGAAAATAGAAGAAGGAATAGAATCATAATGAATAAATGAAAGTTAAATAAATGCCAGACCAAATCTTGATCATCTGCTTTTCATCTGCCTTTCTGGTTACGACATCCTCTCCTGGAGTATACACATTAATGTTGTAGAAACCTGCTGCCATGCACTGCAGCATTTGTAAAGTACACATTACATTTGCAGCCTTACTAAGAGTCACTACACTATTCATTGCCATTTTATTATTATTATTATTATTCTTTACCTGTGAGTCCACCCTTTCTTGATCCACTTGGAAGCTGTGAAACCAATTCTGGACTCAACATTAAAGCAGATCTGTGGCTCCTTTCTACCACTCACACCTGCATTAAACTATCCAGTTCAGGGTTTTCAATCTTTTTTTGTGAAACAAAAATAAACAAACAAAATTTTTTTAGCCCTGGCATGAGCAATTGCTTTTTTTCTTTAAATAAAAATCTACCACTGTTCACTGAAATTAAATATCTCAGGCTTTGACTACTCTGAAAAAGGGTATTGATTTTTCTAGTTTTTCTATTATGAGAGCTCTTGTAAGCAGTAGAGACCATTACATCATTCTGGTTTAACAGTCAGGATCTTTTGTGGAAAATTTAAAAGCTGTTGGCTCTTTTTGTAAACTAGATGCTTTTAAAAGAACTAAGATTTCATCTATTTAGGTCTCCAGTGGCTACTTTATTCAATAGCAGAAGACAGGTATTATACATCTAGTATCCATAATCTGGATGGTATTATCCATCTGGTACCCACCCTTTTTTGTCACTGCACAGAACTCAAGAGACTGAAAGGCTACAGGCAAGACCAAGAGAGTAGAGTTGGGGTTGCGCACCTTATCCCACATGAAGACAAGCATCAGGAAGGACAATGAATTATGTATTCGTTACAGAAACTGAATTTTTTTAAACTGTGCAAAAGTTTTCAATCCTCAGGCTTGGCGATTATCCCCAAGTCATATCCAGGAGTAACTTTCAGACTTACTCAGATTCTCTGGTCCTCCAAAAATATGAATTCTTTTCTTAATTCCCTGTCTCTCACAGCCTGGATACTTACTTTATAGTATATTTTCAGAGAGACAGAAACTCTAGAACAGAAATAGGAGAGAACTAGAAAAGCTCTGACCCACTGAATTTTTGTGGAGTCAATAAAAGATATCCCCATCTACCTCCAGTCTTACTTAATCTCTACATTTGTTACTGCACATGTAACTATAAAATGTGGTATTTTAGCTAGTAAGGTCTGATGCGAGGGTACCTGTCCTAATTCAGACCAAAAAATTCTTTTTCTATTTACTTATTTATTTGATTATCCTGAATTTGACTTTCTGCATTCTGGTTGTCAGCTTTGTTTGTAAATTCTGTTGATTAGGTGAGACAAAATTCAAGGAATATGAAAAAATTAATCTGATTCATTCTGAAAGCAGAAATATACTCATTATAACACAATAATTAGAAAAAAAAGGAATTCAAAGTAATTTTCAAAAAAACCTGCTGTAAGTAATACAATTTGAAGTTGAAAATCTGGGATTACTGATATGGCTGCAGGGTGCATTCTCTGCTACCTTGTTATGCCTGGTTCCCAGTGAAATCATAAGGGGATTTTGGAGAAGAATGAGGTACAACACACTTATGTTTCTGTGTCTTTGATTTACAATTAATCCTGCACAAGTTTATATTTGTTCATTTGCAAAGCAAATAAAATTTAGCTTTTCTATAGCTAATGTAAGGCTGTGACCATTCCTTACTACTCCACATGCAAGTAAAGATATTGTGATGATGCTCAGAAAGTGTCTTATCTGAAGGCTATATTTTATCTAAGCATTTGAATATGACATTGCAATTAGTATGGGAAAACTGAATGTTACTTTCCCTGAAACTCTGACGATAGCGCTTGGAGCATAACTTTGTTAAGAGCCAGGAAGTATTCCACGCAAAATCAATTTTCTATCTAATCAAAATTATATCTATAAAGCAAGAAGGATAATCCAAGATGAATTAAATTCCAAGTGAAAACAATTACATATTCATATATATAGTCTCCACAAGATATAGTCACTTTTTGTCACCCTGTTACAGTCATACGAGAGGGATGCATTTGTACTGCTGACCTCATCCACCACAACCCATGTCCAAAGGATAATTCAAGTACAATGCACAACCACAGAGCACAGCGCCATCCAAACAGCTTTGGCATTTTGACCACCATCTGGCCCAATCTGCCCTTAACAGAGACTAACTCTAGGTCATTCAATTCCTTTACCATTCTCTTTTGACAGATTTCCATTATCAGTGCAGGTCCAGCATGAAAAACTACACTTCAGATTACAGAATTTGCAAGAAAAAAATATTTTACAATGTTTTTTTTTTTCCTCACACAGTAATTAAAGTATAAAAGTCACTGAGATCTAAGAACCTTCTCAGTTCAAGTAGTGCGATAGCCACATACCTCCCACGGTGCTTTCCGTCATGGCTATCTCTACCCACGGGCAGAGGAAATCCGACCAACCTGAAGTCTGGAAAAGGGAAGAATGTTTTTGCAACAGTGATCTGAAAGACTGGGGAAATCTAGATAAAAAGAGATCTCTGAAAGATTATTTTTTAAAAATGAGATGGAAAAAAGAGTTTTCAATGTTTGCAAGCTGCAAAGGGAACAGAATTACCCCAAAGGCAAAAATGGGACAGCAACACTACTGCAGCATGACTCTGCACACTTGCTAAGGATTTGCCATCCACAAGGGAGTTAATCTCAGAGCGGTTGCCCAGAGATTTTACACTTCCCTGACAAGGATGAAATTGAGCAGTGTCAACACTAGCAAAAATTATACCACCGCTGTCAGTGTGTGGCTTCCTACTCTGCTCCTCCGCTACAGGTGTTTCAGATTGCTTTTCAAAATGTGCAGCAGAAATGTTCACAACTGAGCAATGAATAAGTACCAAGTTCAGAGGGCACCCTAAGCAAACAGTGAGGTAGCCATGAGTTTTCAGAAATAACCTTTTCGAGTTCTCTGCAACTCCCATCCCAGTAGAATTGCAGAGTACCGTGCAATTGCAGTGTCCTGCTTTCCAGAAACTGCTGGATCGGGAAACAAGACACTGCAACTGCAGAGTACTGAGCAATTTTAGCAGTATAGAGGAAAGTTGGTGCAGATTCAGGGCATTCGGTGATCAAAACAGACGGCTACTTTTCAACACACACGAGCAACTGCATTAGGTGCTCTCTTACTCACTTATACTTCCATATACACTCAGACATTGAGACAATCCTTGGAAAGCAGACTTTACTAGAGCAAAGGTACTTGCATGCCTATTCGGATAAAGAGTGACTCAGCCAAGTGATCAAACAGCATAGAAAGTGCAAATCACTATGGTTTTGATATTGATAATTTTGTAGGTAATCTGGAATACTAGATGTACTCATTAAACATAATAAATTGTATTTAAATTGTTCTTTTGAAATTACAACCTGTGTTTCACCTAAGCAATTACCAGCTTGTCTACACTGAAGACTTTTGTGGAACTGTTGAGACTGACCAGTGCAAACCAAGATGCTTTACAGTTTCAATCTAAACAATCATGTCCGTAATGGACTGTTGTGTATCACAAAAATTGGTCAGCCTTGTCATTGAAATATTTTCCTCCCATGGTGCACCTCAAGTTTTAAAGTCAAATATTTCACCCTACAATAAGAATATTTCCATTATTTAATTCCATAAGAAGAATAGAAAAATAATTTCCTAGTATACTTTAAACTAACAAACTTTAATAGTTTTTTCACTGCAGCACTACAGTAAAGTAGCATGTTCTAAAAACAGTTCAAACAGAACTAAATTTACTTAGTTTTCTAAGTAATTTATATAAATTTAGTTACTTAAATTTATTCTGAGATAACTAGTGGTATCAGGTACAACACAGCTGTACAAAAACAGAATTGGCTTGTTCTTTCTGGTGCTTATTTGTATAAAGAATATCTCTTCTCTTCTGCTATTTTCCTTTTCCAAAGAAAACAACTGATTTCTTACCATGAGGTCAATGGACAACATGTTCTGTTAGGAAAATTTGTGAAGAAGTAATAAAAGGGTGCTTTGAACACCTTGAAGACACAAGTTTTTCATCAAGATGCATTGCAGATCTCTCTGCAGGAACGTAAATTCCTTATCAATGCCAAACTTGCTATCAAGTGGGGCTTTGACAGGCCCCACAGAGACTCTAATCCCCTTACTGACAACAGATGGCAATATTTTCCTCTCTTTAGGAGATATTGGTAACAACACTGGAAATGGTTTAAGTCAGAATTGTGATTTTATAGATTTCTATTCTCTGACTGTTCCTACAGCAATCATCTATAAACTAGGCCTGACAGCTTAGACAGGAGACAGCAGTTCATGGAACAGAAACTGTATCCATATTAGTGAAAATATGTTTGTTATCCACTGCTCAGTAAGAACTCCTTAGCCATTTGTAATGTTTGCAGATCACACTGTGCTGTTTGAACTGAATGGCATATGCACTTAGAGCAACTACAGATCTTACAGCTAGGTATGTATGTTGGAATTTGTTTTCAGGGGTTAACACAAACATTTCATCTTAACTTTCCTTAAATACTATTAATGCAAGTGAAGCTCAAATTTCTCAAGACTTGAAAAGTAAAGGCAAAAAGATCACAAACAAGACACTTTCATTAGGATTTGCATAAACACTCCAATACACCAAATACGCTACCAAAACAAGAAGGAATTTGGGAAATAAGAATTAGAAGAGCTTCTTGACTTCCTGAAGGAACAATGAAGAATGAACCTCACTTGCTCAGCACTCAGACAGTGAATAAACCTGGGGAGGCAGTCCTCAGTACTGTGTAATACCAACAAGAAGAAATTCACAGTTAACAGTCTATACCCAATATCATGGCTAGAACAACACATCTAAGTCTAGGTTTTCTTCAAGTTGACCTTTTTGATCATACTTACCAGTTAAAAATTATATTGGCCAAGAAATTTTTAAGGTTTATGAAATGAATTTCTAGTTTTTGAATACTGTGTATGCCATAATACACAGCTTAATGAATACACTGTCCTAGATAGTGTAATGAAATATTTAAATACAGTGAATAATCTTTTGTTTCACTGATACTTCATTTGTATAACTAATACATTATTTTTTAACAATGGAATAAATGCACGTAAATGTAAATGTTATAGGCTGTTAAAATTTTGTCTCTATATAATGTGTAATTTAGTAATCAGGATAAAGGACTGCTTGTTATAATGTGACATGAAACAGACATAGCCTGTTTCAAATCTACTTAGTGGTACAAAAATACTTAGCTTTAACTGGGGCTGAGAAATAAAACACCTTTTAAAAAGGAAGAAATATTGCCAAATTAAGTCCACCCCAGTTAAATGCACACAGTGGAGCCAAAAGGGTTTTGATGTTTTACAGGTTAAAGCATTATTGCATGGTTTATTACATATAGAGAGAAAAATACATAAGGGATAAAAAGGATAAAAAGCTTGTAGCACAAATTCTAGATTCCTGTACTATCTCCAGGGGTCCTTAATCCACCAAAAGCATTTTTCCATTTGAACTGCTAATCTAGCAAAATACAGAGGTGGAGAAGAGAGAAGGGTGAATTATTTTTCATTCACTTTACTGTGTTGAAAGCGTGGCCTGCTTTCTGACGTTTGGTGTTATGATGCATGAAAGTAGCTTCTGTACTTGGATTTCACACTAGCAAATTACAGATTGCTGTTGACATTTCCTTTCATTTCCCTGATCTTCATTTAGATGAGCTTTTTTAAAAATATTTTTAAGATAAATATACATGTCAATGTATCATAAAGGGCTTCTTTGACATTTGTCCTATTAGTTTGCTTCATCTGAAATAATAATGGCAACTGTTGAAACACATGCAGCTCATTTGTCAGAACTTGCTAATTTCAGAGTCTATCTGTTACTATTCTCTTTTAAATGCTAATTTCGTCCAAAGCTATATCAGCTTCACCACTGGACTTCCAAGATTACTTTAAATTTGGCATCATTTTCATAGGCAGAACTCCAGCATTTAACATTAGCACATCCAGACTCAGTGGCAGCAGAAGGCAATGGGCCTTGCTGAAAGCTCTGGACCTGACTTGACATTTCAAGGTATTTTAAAAGCTTATTATCTTTATAAAAATTAAAATAATTTATCATTTTCTAATGATTTAACAACAGTAGTCACAAAGGAAATGTTTCAGGGTTTTTTGTTTTTAATTCCCTTTGGTATCTCTAATAGGTAGTTTTCAGATTCCATTACTCTTTTTGATGACTTGTAATTACATGGTTAGTCTGTATGATCATCTGTATGATTCCTTGTAAAATGCACTTGCTTTGCACACGCTTGCATTTCCTTCAGCAGTCTTTATGAAAAGTTTACAGGCTTAAGATTTCACAGATTTAACTCAGTCACCCAACAAGACACCCCTGTTCTCTAAGCTCCGTTCTTATTTTAAGGCTCAGCAGTGCAATTTATATACGAGCAGTAACAGCAGCAACAAAAAAGAAATCTCAAAGTCTCTTGATATTTTCTTGTGGCATCCAGCCATGGTTTTGTATGTTAGTTCAACAAGTCTCATGAGATAAACAATCAGGCTGAGGCAATATTTAAACTCCAAGTCTTCATAAGCAGTACAGGGACTTAAAGAAAGTAACCCCAGAAGTCTGATAAATAACATTTTTCAACAAGATATTAAAAGTATGGTTTAGGGACTATGAGGGCAGACTTGCTTAAAATGAAGTGCAAACACAGTAAGAAATGAGGCAGGGAAGGAACTGAATAAATAATTCTGCAGTTTTATTAACTATAACCTTGACAATTCCAAAGTACACAATTTCATTCTGCATGTCCTAAATTATTCCAGAAGCTGCCTTGGGTGTTGTTTTTTTGAGACAAATTGTTGGGTAACATTTAAGTTTCTAAGATGTTCTCACAGTCTAGAACAAGCTGCCTCCTTTTCCATGCTACTGAAAAGGTTTCTGTATGATCAGATACAGTGGAACAGTCTCCATAAAATTGCTAGCAATTAAATGCTATTAATGAACTTTTTGATGTGAATGAGAACCCACTTCCATAAAGCATCCTGGTTGTTGATGATGGAACCTATTCTTTAGAAAGATGATCAGTTTCTCTATATGCCATTAAGAAAAGTACCTTCAGATGTCTTTCCTTATTTGAAAGAAGATGGAAAAAGAATCAAATTCGTTAACAATACCAAGTTAATGTTATCAGACCTCTGTATTCAGCTGCAGGTAAGATAAACCTAGTTCTCAATAAGACAAATGTAAATGCCGGACATGGGATTAAGACTTTTATGTATGTATCAAAGGTTTACTAGCTGCTGCTAGACAAATTTTTAATTCAGTTACTCTTCTTTCAAATTCCACTAAATACTCAATTTTATTGGTATCTGAAATGTGTTTTTATTAAAGCAGGTCTGTTACTGAACAAAAACATAAACACATCCATTGATTGCAAGATGAGTTAGTGCTACACAGGTATTGCTGCTTATTCTTTTTTATGCTCATGTTATTGAGCATACCATTCGACAGGTTTAATTAACTCTGTAGAGAAGGCAAGATCATAACTTGGAAGATATAAAAGTTTATGGTATTTTATCAAAGCATAAAGAAAATCTAATTGTTTTAAAATGGGATTTGGCAGAGCAACCTACTATTCCCCCCAAACTATTTTTTCTATTAGCACACAGTCTTAAAGGGTTAACTTTGACATTGATGCCTATTCACAAAACATAACAAGGCAAGTTTTCCTTGTAGAAACAGATGCATCAAATCCCATAACAACTTATTTATATATTCTTTTACATATCCCAGAAACTGTAGGTCACAGAATGTAATAAAAAATTTTGTAAGAGAATCCCAAGCAGGCACAGTCCCACCAGAAGCTGAAAATAATGTCGAATGGGAAGCTATTTTCCCATTTTGAAAAACATTGTTACATGTTAAAAAAATCTCCCCCCTCTGCATTAGCATGAAAATAAGACACTTTCAAAATCTGCCCAGGAAGAGATCTACTCTGGGCTTAAAACACCACATGTCTAATGCCTGAAATGAAATCCTGTGTTCCCACTACCCAATATCTAAAACAAGACTGTTAACTGCCATGCCTTTGGCTTTCCAGGTATGAATAATTCCCATTGCAGTTGCTTTGCTGCCTACAAGTAGATAAGAAAAGGAGCATGTGTTGAATCAACATTCACCACATCTCCTATGGACAGTAGCTATGGAATCGAGCTTTGTGCTGGATGAAAATCTCAATGGGAAAGCACAGCTGACCATCTTCATGAGCCTGATGGCTGACAAGTTAACATATGATGTGTAATGAAGTATTTTGCAGCATCAGATGCCACGTTTCAGCACAAGTTTAATGAAAACAGATGTCACCCTAAATTAAATCACAACTCCATTATGGAGATGAGGCTAAACCAAAAGGTTTTCAAAACTGGTATGGTCCTGAGGAAAGTTTGTGTTTTACTAATCAACATTTTCTTAGTGAAATATCTGTGTAATTGGAATAGTTTCTGATCAGTTCCAGTTTATGTTTCTCCAGATGAAAAAACAGTTTCTCATGATACACAACTGCCTTCAACATTTGGGGTTCAAGGAGAAGCCAATGCAACTTCTGAGCCCCACAGCTGTAGAACCACGAGATAAAGGCTTTCCTGTTCTGTTTGTGGGGGTTTTTTTGGTGGTGGTTTTTTCTTTGTGGTATTTTTTTTTGTTTGTTTTTGTTTTTCTGTAGTAGCCAAGGCCCTGAGTGACTATTCTCACCGTAGGAAGCGAAGATCACTATTGCAAAAAGATCCTTCTGGTTGCAGGTTCAGTAAGAGTGCAGGAGACAACTTCTCTTTAAAACTGCTTCTTCAGTAATTCCCCACTTCTCAAGAATTTTACCATTGGACTTACAAACTATGTGACAGCACCTGTTTAAACTTCAGAACAACCTATAGAGGATAGTATGTGGGTGATGAGGTAACCCTATCTTATCTCAGTTGATTAATTTATATACGTATTTTGCCATAAGAAACAACATTATTACTCTGAAATAATAAACAAGTCCTAAGCTCATTCTTTATTGAAAACTGTGTACAAGATCATCACAGACAGATACCCTCCCACAAAAAAACAAGTTTATTACTTTCACCTTCATATTTTGTTTTATATAATTCCTTATTTTAATTTCTCTTTTAAAATTAATAGACCAAATACATGGGTAGGTGGCACACTGATATCTGATTTAAAATTCACTGTCTGATGCCACATTAAAAGGTATCAGCTCTGTAAAAAAGCCAACACCATCTCTTGTGTACCTAGCCACCATGAAAAATGCAGAAAGAGTTTCTCAACAAAATTCCCATTAGGCTTTACCTGAGTAACAGCAAATGTGTCATATTCATAATATGATATGGAATGGGAGAGTAAACAAACAAGAAATTTGAATTTTATGCATGCATTTGAATCCATCACCTGCTTATACAATATCATTATTTAAATCAGTATAAATGCAATCTCCTCTGTGGACAGATGTTGTTGATTTAATTTGGATTCAGTGAACTGATCTGTTTAGCCAAAACACTCACAAACATTAGCTTAATTAGTCTATCCTTCGGTTTTTCAGAAAAAAATATTTTTGAAAAGAATTTCAGTGTACGGCTATACATAAGAATAGAACTAGGTTCTACTCTTAAACCATTACATTTCGTGTTCATAAAGTTAGTAGCAAAAAAGATCCCGTTCCACCTATCATTTTTAATATGAGAATGTAACTAATACCTTATTAAGGAATACATTTGAACCTGAAATTCACATAGAAAAATATGAGCAAAATCAAACCCACAGCATTGAGAACATTGAATCCACATTTCACCTCTCCATTTCATCTGTAGTAATATTTCAGAAGAGCAGAATAAAATTTGCTAATGAATAAACATTACTGAGTATTTGAATAAATATGGAAAGCATACTACCAGAACTCAAAAAAAAGGCAAAATAAAAGTAACATAAAGCAATTATATTTTCTTTCTTAAATATACTTGAAAGAAAATTATTATGCCATGAGATAGATGATTCTCCTGATATTTTAATAAATAAGGGACTTTCCTTTCTTTTTCACCATAAATGTCACAACATAAGCATAATGTACAAGTCTTAATTTCAACACACTTCAAGGAACAAGAAGAAAGAAATCACACCGTATTTCCTCCTCACTAAGAAAGGATCTATATATCTGAAAGTTTTCAGAGAATCAGTCCAGGGATTTAGATTTGACAGTTATACAATAGCCATTATGCCTTTCACTGAACAAGAGCACACCAGAAACCAAGATATCTGGCCACTTATTTCTTCAGAACACATACAGCTGTGAACAGGTAAAACTACATTAAAAGAAAAATAACCAACCAAACCCAACATAGCTATATAAGAAAAAATGAGTTGAAAAGTTTGCCTTCATTTGAAGGGAAAGATTTTTTAGGCTAGTTGTTATTCATATATAAGCACCTATTTTTCTGTTGCCACACATTCTGGACGAGAAAAATATTAGACTGCATTTAAAATGAAGTTTCATCTACTCCAAAAACTTCATACCTGAATAGTCAGGTGCAAAAGCTTCAGCTTGAACTGTCAGTAACCAAAAGACCTGGCCAGTTAAAGGATTATCACAAACACCTCACAATCTCATCTGAGCACCAGCCTTTGGCAAAGGGCATATTTCACTCTGCTGAGAGTGTGTGCAAAAGAGCAGCATCTACCTAAGGAGCAGCTGAAATCGCACCTAGTGCTCTGACATGACAACATGCTGGTTCTTACAGAACTGATTATAGACATACTTGAAAATATACTGTTCTCTTTAAAGTCTCTGTAACTGTGCTACAATCCAGTATCACCAGCTTATGGCTTCAAAAGCCTGCTAGCTTCTTTGAACTCTGTTGTGGCCCTTCTGTTTTCTTTTGGGTGGCTTTCAAAAGCTCCCTCTTCCTTTAGGCAAATGTTTAGCATTTGGTAACGAGTCTAATGCAGAAAATCCTTTTGCTTGTTTCCAGTACAAGCAGTAAGTGAGCGAATCGTGCCAGGTAAGGAAAGCTCATGGACGATGGACCAGTGAAACACAGGGGTTTATACAACTATTT
Source organism: Pterocles gutturalis (assembly GCF_000699245.1). Taxonomy (NCBI): domain Eukaryota; kingdom Metazoa; phylum Chordata; class Aves; order Pterocliformes; family Pteroclidae; genus Pterocles; species Pterocles gutturalis. The sequence goes on along the minus strand of NW_010135898.1, from coordinate 266 downwards.
CATACATATTGTGCATGTGTGTCCTGGGTTAAGCAGCGACATAGTTAACTTTCTTCACAATAGCTACCAGGAGACTGTGTTTTGGATTTGTGCTCAGAAGAAAGCTTATAAAAAGTGATCTTCATGCGGCTGCCAAGGTCTTTCAGTTTCTCTGGCTGTCTGCAAACAGGAGAAGCTGGGAGGGAGCACAGCCCCAGTTACTAGCCCAGAATTTGACCTTATGTTCAGGATTGAGACCCTGAGTGGCCAATAATCTATTCCATAAC